>NC_048227.1:56391668-56679645 GCF_002007445.2 Ailuropoda melanoleuca
TTTCTCTCATCTATGGAACATAAGAACTAGGATGATCGGTAGGGGAAGAAAGGGATAAAGAAAAGGGGGGTAATCAGAAGGGGGAATGAAACATGAGAGACTATGGACTATGAGAAACAAACTGAAGACTTCAGAGGGGAGGGGGTGGGGGAATGGGATAGACTGGTGATGGGTAGTAAGGAGGGCACGTATTGCATGGTGCACTGGGTGTTATACGCAACTAATGAAGCATCAAACTTTACATCGGAATCTGGGGATGTACTGTATGGTGATTAACATAATATAATAAAATAAAATTAAAAAAAAAAAAAAGAAAAGAGTTCCTTCCCGATAAAGGACAAATTAAGTCCAGGACTAATTTCCTTCTTCCCTAGAATGCAAAAATCACTCACAAATCCAAAATGGAAGTTTTTTGGTTTCAACCATGTCAGTGTCCAAACTTAACTTTTGGTAATGAGGAAAAATTCCTGGCAAATTTGAAAGTAGAATTTTTGGTCCCTGTCACATCAGGATGAAGACAAAAAAAAAAAAAAAAATGCCTGCCAAATCTGTGGATAGCCAAGCATGGAAACGACAACGTCTGTCCTGAATGACAGAATAAAAATCTTGACATGAGTATTGTGAGCTAAGTCAAAGAGGACACACTATGTCCCCATGCTGACAAGATCTTGACTGGCTCAGGTAGAGATTGGGAGAGACTGGCTTAATTTGGGGAGGGGGACAAAGAACTATGGGGCCTAACTGATCACGGGCTAGTGCATGGCAGCTGTGGGATCTATCTCCTATTCAGTGATCCTGGTCAAAGGGTGAAGTTGTTGCAGCAGAGGGAACAAATGTGGTCAGGTCAGACCCCATCCAGGGCCATTGGCCCTTGTCCAGAGGCAGGCATCTGGCGGAGGAGGGGTGAACAAATCCTATCACACAAGATGGTGGGTACTTAATCTGGGGCAAAGAACTTGAGCTGAGGTATAGCAGTGACACAAAGGAGTTGTCTTCAAATATTTAAAAACTAGACTTAGAACTTGCTCTGTGTTGGTCCAGTTGGACAGAAATTGGAGAAGTTGGTGAAAAATGACAGGGATGCAGGCTCTTATTGGAGTTCAGTATCCAAAACTTGCTTATTCATAGAGAGGCTGCTTGGATGTCATGCCTGGAGGCAGACACTTCATGATGGCATCTCGAGGCTGCCTCAGTGGGATTCCTGCCTGCATGGGAGGTGGCACAAGATGGCCTGAAAATTCCTTCCTGCCCCAGGAGAACAAGCCCCAGGGGAAGAAATAGAAGATGGTCCATCCCAGTCCCTCCCAGATTATGCGCAGTAGGCCGGGTGCCAGCACAGAGATACTTGCAGGGGCCTATGACACTGTTTTAATCTTGTTCTCATATCAGCAAAAAAAAGTGAAAATTTTAGGGCCCATAAAAATCAATTAAATTTTGGGGCGCCTGGGTAGCGCAGTCGTTAAGCGTCTGTCTTCGGCTCAGGGCGTGATCCCGGCGTTCTGGGATCGAGTCCCAATCAGGCTACTCCACTGGGAGCCTGCTTCTTCCTCTCCCACTGCCCTGCTGTGTTCCCTCTCTCGCTGGCTGTCTCTCTGTCACGTAAAAAAAAAAAAAATCAATTAAATTTTGATAAGGGGTCTGGTTCAAATGAGTTTCCCAGCTCCACCTGAGGAGTGCAGAGCAGAAAACCACCATCCCTAGAAAGATGGCCCGCTGGGCTGGGGCATTCATTCACACAGGCCTGGAGGTCCTGGGTGCTAGAGGTAGGAGTGTTGGGGAAGGGGAGCGAAGCCAGCATGTGCGTGCCATGGGACTCCGCATCCAGACATCCATCGGTCCCCAGTCTGGGCAGTGTGGGGATATGACTGGACTGGGTTGGACTTCTTGGTGGTATGTACCAAAAAAAAAAAAAATCAATTAAATTTTCCCTAAAAGAGGTATAAATGTTGAAGTAGTTAATGCTGTATTACAAGTAATTTTTTATATCGATATTATTATGGTGGGAGGGGACCACAAAGGCAACAGTGCCCAAGGCCCTCAAAGGTCATAATGTGGGGCGCCTGGGTGGCACAGCGGTTGAGCGTCTGCCTTCGGCTCAGGGCGTGATCCCGGCGTTATGGGATCGAGCCCCACATCAGGCTCCTCTGCTATGAGCCTGCTTCTTCCCTCTCCCACTCCCCCTGCTTGTGTTCCCTCTCTCGCTGGCTGTCTCTAGCTCTGTCGAATAAATAAATAAAATCTTAAAAAAAAAAAAAAGGTCATAATGTGGCTGTGGCCCCTACATAAGTCGCGACTGTATCCGTGTCCTGACTCTCTCAACAGGTCCCTTTCTGGCTTAGACCCAGTCCCAGCAGCACATTGTTACTTCCAACCCAATGCCTAACCTACCCCGTCACCGTTCTGTGGACCTGGGGATGATCTTTGCCTCTATTTTAAAAAAGCAGGACATTCTCCAGGTCAGAGGCAACCGCTTGGTCTCAGCAAACTAAAAGAAAATATAAGATGCACTTGACCACACACATTTTTCCTTCTTCTTCTCATCCTCTGAAACACAGCATCAGCCACCGAATGCAGCATTCACTAGTTCAGAACACAGGACTACAGTTTCTTGCTATACTTCTAAGTTTGGCTCCACTGTTAGGGCCTCTCGCCCCACCCCTTGGCCTACCTCTAACACCCAGGCAGGTGGAAGGTCGGGGGCTGAGCCTTGTACCCATGGACTTGTTCCCAGCAAAGACGGGACCTCTGGCATCACACTTCATGAGGTGAACATTCGCTCTAACTCTGTTGCATTGAAAGTATTGCTAGAAATGATGGTTCTAGACTACAGGACTGGATTGGAAATAAATTGATGTCCCCTGCAGGGAACTAGCAAAGACCATTTAGAAAGAAATCTCAAAAAGAAAAAAGGATGCCATGCACTTTTCTACCTCTCCCCAGTATCGTTTTCCTCCAGTTATATGTCCTCCTTAGTGTTCTGCATTCGTGTTTCCTTCTAATTGTGGTAAGATATGCATAACATCATAGTTATCATTTAACCATTTGCGAATATACAATTCAGTGGTATTGAGTATATTCACAGTGTTGTGTAACCACCATACCCAAAACTTCTTCATCATCCCCAACAACAACTCTGCACCCGTTAAACAGTAACTTCTTCCCCCCTCCTCCCAGCCTTCGGTAACCACCATTCTACTTTCTCTCTCTCTGAAATTGCCTATTCTAGGTATCTTACATAAGCGGAATCATATAATATTTACCCTTCTGTGTTTGGCTTATTTCACTAAGTGCAATGTTTTCGGTGTTTCTCCACAGGCAGCATGGGTCAAGCTTCATTCCTTTTTTATGGCGGGCTAATATTGCTTTGTATGGCAATACCATTTTTGTTCATCTAGCCATGTGTGGATGGACACTTGGGTTGTTTCCACCTTCTGACTATCGTGAATAATCCTGCTATGAGCATCGGTGCACAAGTGTCTATACAAATCCCTGCTTTCAGTTCTGGAAGTGTTGAGTTGCTGGGCCATACGGTAGTTGTTGTCTAGCCTTTTGAGAACCTGTCAGTTTGGGTTGTGTTCTGATGGCAATGCTCAGCAGTTAGGTGGCTCTCTTGGATGGAGATAGTTAGGATGTCTGGGCTGGGAGCAAAGATGAATTGTTGCAGCTTGACATCAGGCCAAAGGACCTGCGAAAAGCATGGCTGTACCTCAGGCATTCTCAGCCCGCAGTGCTGACAGGCCACCCCAGACACTTCCCTTGTCAGGGTGGCTGTCACATGGACAGAAACCAGAAAATCATTTGACAAACAGAATTACTCACTATCCTTCCCTGACCACGCGAGCACAATACCGTTGGCCATTTCCCAAGACAGGGAAATGGCTTCCTTAGAACTCTTGCTTAATGGCTTATATTTTTGAAAAGTCCAAAATATGTCACATAAACAAAAAGGGGAAATAAGTGTAGATTAAATAATAATAAAATGGGGGTGCCTGGGTGGCTCAGTCATTAAGTGTCTGCCTTTGGCTCAGGGCGTGATCCCAGAGTCTTGGGATCGAGCCCCACATCAGGCTCTTCCGCTGGAAGCCTGCTTCTTTCTCTCCAACTCCCCCTGCCTGTGTTCTCTCTCTCTGTCAAGTAAATAAATAAAATCTTTAAAAAATAATAATAATAATAAAATGAATGCCATCAAATCCCCAACCCAGCTTAAGAAATAGAACGAAGCCGTCGCCCTCTTCCCGAGTGCGCTCTCGTTCTCCCCCTCGTGGGTAACCCCGTCCTGAGTTCAGTCTCTCATCCGCTCACTGTTCTGTATAGTGTACCATATACATCTGTAACTCTGCATAATATGTTGTCCAACTTTGCATGTTTTTGAACCTCACATAAGTAAAATCATCCGGTATATATTTTTCGGTGACTTGCTTTTTTCCTGCATCGTTGTACTTTTGAGATCCATCCGTACTGAAATACGTAGCTGTAGCTCTTTGACTCTCCCTGCTGTGCTGTGGGTCCCATTTTATGCACATTGTTAATGTATTTATTCTACTGAAGATGGGCCACTTCGGTGGTTTCCTAAGAGTTCGCTCTCACCGGGCTTTTTATCCTCACAGTAACTGGCACTAAATGAGTTAATTGTGTGTCTTCTATGTACGCAGGTTGTGTCTCCAGATTGTGAGTGTGAAGGGGACAGGTACTCCGTCCCTTTTCTTTTGTTGGACCAGTAAATACTGAGTGGTCCTACTCCATTATCCACATACTTTTCCCGAACACAAGCTCTCTCTGACCCAGCAGTCATATTTGTACTCATGACCAGCCTCCCGGCAGAGCTGACTGGGCTGGATGAGGACACTTAACTCAAGCTGGGCCGATCCGACACTCTCTCTTGAGAATTTTACCAGAGGAGAGCGATCTGTTTCTTTGTGGTTGGCCCAGTGAAGGTTGAAATTGGGATGTCTGGGTCGACTATGTTTTCCTTACCCTGTGTATGGAGGGGAAAAGGAGGACAGGGAGGAGGGCTAGAATATAAATGAGAGGACGGAAAAGGATGGATAGGTTGTTTTGTTTTGTTTTGTTTTGTTTTCTAAGGTGGAGGGGTGGACCAAGAGTCCTAAAACCTTCCAGGCCTCAGCCCCAGCCCTTTGAGGAGGCCTGGGCCTTCCGTCCCATGAGATCCCTCTGCTGACTCTGTCTAATCAATTGACCTTTCTGACTTAAATTAGTTTCAGTTGTTTTCTATTACTTGCAATCAAAGACCTTAACTTATCTATTCAATTTGCTTCTTCCCAGCCGTTCAAAAGAACTGCAGAGATGTCCAGGGACCCCCATTAACCTGAGAATGAGTTAAATTCTTTCCCAGCCTAGCTAGAGATAGGAAATTCTCCGCTTCCAGAGGCAGCTGGCTTCGGAGAGTTAAAGAATGGAGTGGATAGTTAGTTGCTATGCTATTTTATGTCACTAAGGTATGAAGTAGCTATACTAGTTTTTTCTCAAGTTATTTTGACCAGCTCTTAGAAATGACTGAGAATTTTGCTCTTACCTTCCAAAAAAAAAAAAAAAACAAAAACATGATAAAGATCCCCTCTCCCCATTATCCTCAGGTGATTGGAGGGTAACCATGAATAAATGAATTTTACAGATAATCCCCAAACCTTATCTAAACTCTTATCTTGACCAATAGCTTCCTCTTCTGCCTTTTACCAGGGCTGTGGACAAGAAGCAAATGGACTGTGACAAGCCGAGTTTTTATCTCCTTTTATTTCCCTCACACGCCTCCAGTGGAGATGATAATGAACAATGACAAGGAAAACAAGACAGGTGGCAGGAGGGCAGAGAGAAGGAACAAAAGCCCGGATGGTCTGAGCACTAGCCAGGCAGGCCCCAGGACTGGTCTTAAGGAAGCTGGGGGGCTGCAGTAACATCCATCACTGAAGGCGGGAAGAGAAGTGACAGGAGCCTGAGGGTGATCTCGCCTGGGAGCCTGGCTCCAGGGCTCACACAACGCTTTCCCCAAGTTTAGAGCAGTGCACTTACAGGACAACACACTCCTTCCAGGGATCTGAGATTCTGAAGACGGCACCCTCGCTAAATGGAAGAGAAGCACGCTTTCCTCCTGAATTTGGGTTTGCTTGGAACCTTTTGTCAGTCTGCGCAGCCCCTGAAGGCTTTGGAGTTTTGATTCGAGCCTCTGCCAAGTGGTAAAGCCCTTGCCGCACCCCCATCTCACTTTAGAGGTAGCCATTCGGCTTTGATGTGTAATTTGAGGCAAGCTATCTTCTGCCTCCCCTTTCTTTTTTCACTGAAAACCACCGTATAGCCGCAAAGCTCAAGTACAGAGGGGAGGATGGCTGCCCAGCGGCGCCATCTTAGAACGGGGGTGGGGGGGACTCGGTTGCTTAAACCTCAGCCAACCGAATCAGATAATCCTCTGTTGTTATATTTCAAATGTAACGTTTCAAACTTGCTCTGAGAAATGGTTAGGTATTCAGTGCTGAGACCTTGAATTTGGCAGGTGAGGGCAGAACGTTAGACGGCACGCAGAGGGAGACAACGGTGTCTCATTATTCATGGGAACATGCCGCTGGTGCGCTTCAGACTGAGCTTTTGATGAACAGAAAATGTGCTCCGAACTTGTTTTCCTTTCTGTGAAATCCTGACACAGCATTTCTGGTTTCAAAGGGAGCTGTAGAAAAGGACCAACAGAAACCCCACAAAATGAGACCACCTTAAAATCAAGTTTACTGGCTAAATGGGATTAAGCTAGAGTTGTGTTTTAAAAAGAATAAACCAGAAGAAACAAGTCTTGGCTGCATGGTGCCCACTTCTATCTAAACAGCTCTGAAGTCCAGATGCAAGCTGTCACTGGGGCATCTCTGGAGAGAGCGTGGGAAGTTAAAAGTCAGTGTTTTTGATTAATTAATAATCATCCTCAGCTGTGTTGGCAAATGATAAAAACAAATTGTCTGCCTTTAAAGTAAGGGTGGAAGATGTGTGCTTACCCAGAACCGAGGGGGAAGGAAGAAGAGCCCTGTTGGCCTAGTCTGCCCTTGACTGGTCTGGTGGTGGTTGAACAAAAACGACGTTGTATGTCTCTTGCCCTATAAAATCATGATAACAACCATAGCCTGCGCAGTCAGGGAGGGAGGCGAAGGAAGCCAGTGTCTAAGGAATGGCTCGAAAGACCACTTTATGGCTACCAATTTGTCTTCTAGACCAACCCAACTAAGCATTTGCAGGAATAACTGTTGCTCTGTTTGTCATTGTGAAAGTCATTCAGGCATGAGTCAGCAGGCTCCCTCTGAGTATGTGTGTGTGTGTGTGTGTGCGTGTGCGTGTGTGTGTGTGTGTGTACTGGGATGAGATGCAATTTTGTTGGTACTCTACAGGAGAAATGCACAGCCCCCTCTCTTTTTGAATATTCCGCCTATAAGCCAAACAATGACTCCATGTCACTCTTTCCTGAAGACTGTGGCTGCAGCTGGGTGCCATCTTTCTCCCCCTGAGCCTGTGGCTCATCAGCCATGCTTCTCTTATAGGACTAGCCCTTTAACCCTGGTACCATAGCCCCTCTCATCTCCTTGAATGTAGTGATGCTTTGCCTTTTGGGCAGCACCTCCCACAGACTATTGGCTAGAGCAGACACGTAGCACATCTGAAATACTGGAATGGACGGAGGCAGGCAGGACCGATGCGTGGGCCTACGCTGGATGCTGTGTTCATTCTGTGACTTGGTCAGTGGAAGTTCTACCTTCCCCAGTGGCTGTTAGTTCTCCTCCTTCCTTCAGTCCCTACTGCCAGAGCCATGATGCAGGCTCTGGTTAATTTTTGCCTATTCTCTTCTCATGGTCCACAAATAATGCCCATCTCCAACCTGCCTCTGCTTTAATCCATCTCACACATTCAGTCCATCTTGATTCTCGCCCACCCTAGCCTCCAAACTTTCCTCATTTATCATCAGTAACCCCCACACACTACTCCCAGTGATTCAAGAGCCTTCGCACTGTGGACCCAGCATACTACTTCCACCCTAACAATACTACCCCTGATGTGTGAAATGTCCAACACAGTTTCTCAAAAAATTCACTTTTAATTTCCTACTTCCATCCTTAAGGTAAAACCCCACTCAGCCTTCAGGGCTCAGGACAAATGCCATTTCTTCCATGAAGTTTTTTATTTTAATAGTTGGATGTGATTTCCATTCTCTTGATCTCTGAGCATTCTGCTCCATGTCTCCTCCTCCCTTTGTATTTGACTATGTGCTCATTTAATTACTAGATTAGACGCCCCTGCGGGCAGGAAGGCCAAGTTCATCTTTGCCTCAGAGCTGGCAACAGAGTGCTGGGAACCAAGCAATGTCACTTGCAGCTGAATTATATTCAGAGGGAAACTAGGTGGCCAGGCTCTCTTCCTGCTGGGAGTCTGTAACCGATGGCTGGCGGTCAAACCCAACCGTGATGGCAGCCTCTCAGCTAAGACTGGTGGCAGGATGAACATGGAAATTCCACAACTCTAACGTGGTTGAATGACTATTCACCTACGTTAGTTTCCTACTGCTGCTTAACAAATTACCACCAACTTATTGACTTAAAACAATGCCCATTAATTAGTTCACAGTCCTATAAATCAGAAGTCTGGCACAGCATGCCTGGGTCCTCTGGTCAGGATAACACAGTGTTGAAATCCAGGTGTTAGCGCTACTGGACTCTTGTCTGGAGGCTCTGAGAAAATAGTCCACTTTCAGTGCTTTCTTGTTTGTTGGTAGAATCTAGTTCCCTGTGGTCATAGGACTGAGGTCCCTGCTATGATTAGGTTAGGGCCACTGTGATAAATCTCCTTTTCTTAAGGTCAGCTGTGCCATTAAACATAACCTAATTGTGGGAGTAAAATCCATCATATTCAGTGGGTGTGCACACAGGGGAGGGAAACAGGAAATCTGGGGTCCATGTTAGAATTCTGCCTACCTTAAATAGCAATTTGAAGCCTCAGTAAGAGTAGAGGTCAAATCAATTTTGATCAGTTTTGTGGGAAAATGGTGGCCGGAGAGATCACCATGTTTCTTTAATGAGTAGAGAAGGACATCACAGAGAAGGGAAGACAGGAATTCTGGAAAAGTTGGGAGAGGCCTAGAATTCCTGAAGGGCCTTGGTGATCTAAAAAGGGGAGAGCTTTCCAGGCAGAGAACGGACATGAGGAAGAGGACGCAGGAGTGGATGATGTCGCTGCTGAGCCAGAGAGACCAGTGTGGATGGCAGAAGCAGTAAGGAAGGAAACATGCCTGGGAGCCCCAGTCAGAGCTGTAATTCTGAACCATAGTGTGTAGGGAAGTTGCTGGCATGGCCAAGGCCAAGGGACTAGGGGACCACCTTGGCGGATGTGTTGGAGCAAGTGGGGAGTCCAACTGGGACGAGTCTACAAGATGCCAGTTAGAGCTGGACAGCCCATGAGATGGCCAAAGGGTGGTATGAAGGGAGACCGAGGAAGGCAAAGCCTTTGGCCGTTGAGCAAATCTGCAGAGAACAGGCAGTATTAGGGTAAGATTCTCATGAAATGAGTGTCACAAAGGACTCTTGCTGTGGATAAAGCCAGAATTACTTTCTGAGACTACGGAGTCCAAGGCAGAACCCAATGCTGGCCCAGGAGTCACAAAGTTTGAATTCTTGGGCCCAGTTTACTGCTGACTCATCCTATGACAGTGGGTGACTTACTGGACTTTTCAGTGCCTTTGTTTCCTGATCTATACAATGAAAACCAACAACGATGCTGCTGGCGGCTCAGTTTAGTTCATGCGTAGAAAACACCTTGCCATCCCTGGCTCTTGGCAACATGCCTTTTCTCATCCCAGCGCTCTGCACTGTGGCTTCTGCTAGTGAGTTAATGACTCAGTGCTGAGGAGGAGCACAACACAGGAGCAGCTTGGCCTGTTATGGCCCACCTGTGGGTTAGAGACCTCCTCCCAAGCGGGCCCCTGGGCCCAAGGAGATTCACCTCCAAATCCGATATAAATCAGCTAGTAATTCTCGTGCAGGAGGCTCCCTTTAAGCTATATAATAATTCCCTTTCTAGAGGAACTCTTCTGGTGTTTCCAGGGTGAAGAAGTCTCCAGAAGTCACAATTACATCACCACTCTCTTTCAAACCCTGTCATTCATGTTGTCAGGTGAAGCCCAAATGTCACTGTTGAAAACTGTCAAACTGTGAGACTACTATAAAGTCTTTGGCACAAGAGCCAAGCACTAGCTTCTAACCCATATGTCCCATAGATGTACTCAGGACATCAGTAGAGGCATTAATAGGAATCTATAGGGAGGCAGAAATCCATTCCTACACGAGGCCCAGATCAAATCTTAGAACTCTCAAGATAATATCAGGAAGTAATTACCATGTCCTAGTATTTTCTGGCCTCCAACGAAATGCTTAGAAAGAGCTAGGCTGCCTTTTCAAGGACTTTGAAGAAGAGACAGTATTGGAACTGAGGAGAAACCCAAAGTTAAAGGGTTTTATGAGGGCTGCGACTTCCCAGAAGAACCCAGGACGAATCCTGACCAAGAAGTGATGTCACCGAGGCTGCCTGCCAATGCACCAAACCTCAGAGAGCAGTCAGAACACCCATGGGGTTCTGCTCCTACCTGGAGGGTACACAGTGTCAGGGCCTCCTTCAGTCCTAAGCAGAAAGATCCTTCTGGGACAGAACACATCTTGTGGCCTGAGGGTGCTCCATGGACTGAAGCATCTCCTAAGGTCTGGTCTTCTCCCAGCGCACAGTCAGGCCAAGTAGTTAGGCAGTGTGGTCCCAACATGGGACTGCTCTCTGTGGTCCCACCTGCCCGCCATTCCTAGATAGACCCATGGCCTACACAACTATCCTAGGAAGTACCGATTGGTTTGGGTCCTGTCCAGAATCTCCTGTGGTTTCCAGGTAGAGAGGCCTATCTTGATCCAAGGTCCCCCAAGGTCTCCTGGAGATTCTCAAAGAATCTCTGATGACAGCTGGAGCTTATGTCAGAAAGGACCCTCCTCTGGCCTCTCTGCCTGACCTGGGAATTTCTTTTGGTGTTGTTCTAGATTTGAGCAGTGCCTGGCCATGTCTTCAATTCCAAGTGGCTCTGCCTATAATAATTCTTGGTGTTTGTTTTTGTTTCTGAACATACTTCCTCTGACATCTAGAACTCCATTATGCCCCTGCTCTGTGAGTAGCAGGAATTCATCTTTTAACAGAAGGTCCTCTGCAACTTGGGGCTCTGGTTTACTGACTTGCTTAATTCAAGGGTTTGTTTATAGGAAAGAATATTCCTAGGAACTCCACTACTAAGGGGTTGAGGGACTTGGGGGAAGTCACTGAATTGGTTTGGACCTCAATTTCCTCATCTACATAATGAAGAAAGTGGGCTAGAGAAGCTTTAAGGTGCATTTGGGCCCTAATATCCCATCATCTATGATGTAGCCATTCTAGGGCTTCCCTGGAGACCTGCAGTGATTCATTCACACATGTTCATTCAGCAACTATTATGGGACAACTTCTGTGCTAGGTCCTGGGGAAATGCTGTGAATAAGATATATCCCCTGTCCTCAAGGAGTTTATAGTCTAGGAAAAAAGTCACAAAACTTTGTTTTTGTGAACATATATAACTATTTATTAAACAATGTGAACTCAGCGTTGTAGGCTGAGACAACTGGAGGGCTCACCTCACTAGTTCCCTGAATCTCCAGGATCTCTTCATTGCCTGTTGCGTAGTGTCTTAAACACTGTTGTTTCATATATTCTGTGTATTTGTGGGTCTTTTTTTCAGACCAGAGGGTAAATATGTTCTATATTATTCCATATTGGTCAGAAGGAGAAGCCCACCAAACATTTTTGACAATCCAATCCAATCAAAAAAAAAATTAGAAACTGCATCCCCGTAAAATTTATATTTGTTAATTTTATATATATATATATATATACACACATACTTGTGGATTAGTAAATATTAGTCATATTTGTTACTAATAGTAAAGCTTAATTTCTTTCCTCATTTTTAGATTAAAACACGGATATAGGGGCGCCTGGGTGGCTCAGCCATTAAGCGTCTGCCTTTGACTCAGGTCATGATCCCAGGGTCCTGGGATCGAGCCCCACATCGGGCTCCCTGCTCGGCAGGAAGCCTGCTTCTCCCTCTCACACTCCCCTTGCTTGTGTTATCTCTCTCTGTCAAATAAATAAATAAAATCTTTAAAAAAAACCACACAGATATAAATAGAAGTTAAACCATTTTCTTTTTACACTTCATTGGACCTCCTGGGTACCCCGCAGGTCCCGAGGAGAGAGCTTCAGGAGTTTAGCTCTGTGAACTACCAAAATCAATTGAAAAAGATATCTGAGATACTTGGTATGGGTAACATTACACATTTTGTTCTAAAATAAGACAGTCAGAAATAGGGCCTGGGCACACTGGCTGAGACCAACTAAAGCTAAGATTCTATAGAGACAGTTCTTTAAAAATAGAGTTCCTAAAAATGGCATCCCTTGATCCTGTTTGGCAAGTTTCCTTTCATATTTTCCCTTTACCTTGGTCAGGCCATATGTAAATGTCGAAAGGGTCCATCAGTATTAAACGCACTCTCAGCACTGTACTAGGTAATGTGGGCGGACCCCTGAGTACAAGTGCCCACCTTGAGTTTAGCTGCATTTCCTTCCCCACCTGTGTCATGGCTGAGCTGCACCCATGGGTGGGCTCTAACCACTCGCACCTGAAGAAAAAGAGCAAGCACCGGGATTGGGTCTGCATTTCCCTCCTAGTGCTTGAGAAGGTGTCAGGAGATGTGGCTTACTCCTTCCCCCACCGCCTGCCCAGCCTGGCACACAGGACGGCAGCAGCGGGGGGCCGGGGGCCGGGGAGGTGGCGCTGCTCGGGCGGTTCCTCACTTTCACCCCCCTCCTGCTGCTGCTCGGTGGCTGCTCCAGCGGCTGCGCCCCCTCCCCCCACGCTGCCAGCAGAGGGCCAGTGCCACTGACCAGCAGGAAATAGAATGGTCGCAGAAGGGGTAAGAAAGAAACCTATCCTTTCTTAGATGAGAGCTGTGTTTCCACCCTGGTCCACAGCTTCAAAGGGCAGCCGCTTCACGGGGAGAGTATTTGACCAAATCCGGTTTGCATGTTTGAAATAAGACCATTTCTCCATCTCTGAGACCGAGTCCTAGAAGGCCCCCACTCCCAGCAGCCTTGACGCTCTCTTTCCCTCACGCTCGGGCAGTCCAGGTTGTTCTGGCTGTCCCAGCCGACTGCGGACCCTCCGGGGAGGACGGGGTGGCCCACAAGCCCCAGAACTGCCCTCCACTTGGACAATTTTGCAAACCTTTGCATAAGAACAGATTGCACAAGCCTGCATGTGTGAGGTTAAGGGAAGAAAAAGGGAAGAGTGTTTTCTGCTTATGACTGGGACCCTGTTATTCATTGGCTTGGCTGTTTCAGCTGAGTTTTGTGGATTAGGGGGCCAAGTCATGTCAGCACTAGAAACCTCCCTGGTCTCAGTCATATGTGCTACCCCACCTCTTCCCTGCAGCCCATACCATTCCTTTAAGAGAACCCTCCTCGTTTCACGCTTTCACAGAGCGAAGCTGTTCTAAGTGGTGTCTTGGGTGACACCCAGCTCACGCTGCCCAACAGAAGCTGAGAAGAGGTCCGGGGCAAGGCTCTGTGGCCTCCATCTTCTGCCCTGCTCTTGCTTCCTGAGCTGGGCAGGAAGCAGGACTCACTGTGAGAGCCGCAGGCTGGTGTCTGGCTGCGGCCGAGCTTCCATCCAGCCTGGTGGTTGGGGGAAGGAATGCTGGTCACATGAAAGCCGGGGCGGCTGTGTAATGTGGGAGACAGTGAGTGCCATGTTCCCACACTGAAAGTCATGATGACACTGTTAAAAACGACTGGTGGGTGGGGGAAAGTGAAAGAAAAAGAAGAGGGGGAACAGAAACCAAAGTGAGCCAGAGAAGAATCCAGCAATGGTAACGGCCAAGGCATGAAGAGAGGCCAGGGACGGGATGGGCCTGGAAGGGAATCAGGGAAAGGCGGGCGGATGAGACGATGGGTAGGAGGTAAGAAATCAGGTCAAGGAAGGCACAATGAGACATGAAGAGAGAACATGTTCATTTGTCTGAAGAAATAGGAGGTGATCTGGCAACACATACACCAACACAGAGTGCTGGAGGCCGGGTCCAGGGACACTCCTGGGGCACCAGCTTCACAGCCTCCAGTACAGGACAGATGAGACCCTGACAACGAAATCTGTGTCTCTGCTTGCTCACGGCCTACCTACATTCAGGCAGAAAAGGCCTGTGAGACTCTCGGGAGGAAAGAAAGAGGATGTAAGTGAGGGCAAACGCCGAGGAGAGCCATCTATGCAGTCAGCCCTTCCCCCAGCCAATCCCCACGTGTCCCGTCATCTTGCAGGTGATGAGGAGCAGAAGTAGAGGCTTTTGGCCTCAAGGACTCAGAGTCCAGGAGAAGGGACAAGGCGTGATACACGAAGCCATACGGAGCGGCCGAGCTCCTGGCGCTGCCAAGCACAGCAAGAGAAGACCGCTTGAAGGAAAGAGCAAGCGTGTAAGATAATCAAAGAAATGAAACACAGAAAGGCTTTCTTGACGACGTCCCCTTGTGGAAATTTAAAAAAAAAATGCGGGAATTAAGTTAAACAATGTGGATCAAATTGGATGAAAAATGTTAAAGTGGGTCAGGAAGCTTCCCCGGGCGTGAGGACGGCACACATCCCACAGCACCCAAGCCGAGAGCAGGGCGCCGAACTGCCAGATCCAGACTCCGGGTGAGGCGGGTCTAGAGATAGGCTCCACAAGTCCATAGGCAACATCTTCCTTTTTTATTTTTTATTTTTGTTTTACTTGGCACCCCAGGAGTCCTATTGAGCATTAAAAGGCCACAAGGAAAGACTGGTGAGAAGGCCCCTTGGAGGGGGACAGCCTGCTGGCATGGAAGCAAGACTTGCCTTAGTTCGAGACACATGTTGGAAGACTACCTGAGATTAAAGATCAGATGAGTAACCGAGGTTGGAGGGGGGCCAGGTAGGGGAGGAGGGGGGCTGTACGCGTCTGAGTCAAAGAAGCAAGGGCTTTCAACTCGCAATTGAGAAAAATGGATAGTGAAGGTGATGATAATTACAACGACATTTATTGAGTGCAGACTGTGTGCGTGCCAGGTGCTGTTCTAAGCACTTCACATGCATTGGTTTACACAACCCTCACTACCACCCCATGAGGTATTTATTATATTGCTATTTGCATTTTATACGTGACGAAGCTCAGACACAGAGAGATCAGGCAATTACCTAATGGAAGTTAGCCCAGGACTCTAATTAAATTCTACAACACTCTCTCTCTGAAGCCGTGGAAAATGCAACGTCTCTGTTTCTGCATCTGCGAACCTTTGTTATCTAACCCAGTCCCAGAGACACTGTAGACGACCAAGACTTGGTGTCGCCATCTCGAGAGTATTAGCATTATTCTTTAGGCACTGCTTTTCCAGCAACACTGAACACATGCTCACTTTCTCAGGCAATACCACAAGGCCTTTAAGAAATTTACAGAGGCTCATCAAATAAAGAACACTCCATGTTCACAACAGACAATGAAGCCAAGGGAATCTTCTCTCCAGAGAAGAGAGGTCTCTTTCTGACACACCTTTACAATTCTTATAAGGTTTAAGGCATGACACTCTTCTTTCTTATAAAAAGTTTCCCCACTGAGCAGAATAGCCAGCTTCTTGTCCTCCCCGAAGCCTCTCCCACAAAGACCAAACCAGGGGACCAAGCCAACTCAGAAATCGGGTTTTGAGTCTAAGAGGTAGCAGATAGAGAAATAGATAGCAAATACATCTGTTTTCACAGGGGCCTGTTGTTCTCTGTACTAACTGCTATAAAAACGACATGAAACTAGCCACACATTAGTTTTGGTTCTCGTGACTAAATCAAGGAATGGCACGATGGTGCTGTGTCATTAGAAATGAAACCAGTTCTTAAACAAGAGAATAGGGCCGACATTTTAATACCCTGAACGATTTCATAGAAAAATCAAAGCTGAAACTTCAACACCCTAACCCTGAACACCTGCTGCTTGAGTTTGGTTCTGAACCAGTGAAACTTCTTTCTTGCATTGAGATATGAGATGGGCCCTGACTTGCCCAGCACTCACGGTGGCCAGGGAGTCTTCCTTCCATCTGCTGTTCTGCTCGGCAAAACATCAGCTCAATCTTGGCTCTGACAGGACTGACTAGATTTGGGACTTGAAGGAAATACAAAAAGTACCTCATGTTTTATTTTTATTTTTTTTAAATATGTAACCTTATATATTTTGATATATATATGACATATTCAGATCTATGAATTTGACTTTCCCTGAAGTAACGTCATCCACAACTTTTCAGATAAAGAACTTGAGACCTGAAGAAGTTAAGTGACTGACCTAGAAGCAGGTATACTGGGGTTCTGCACCAAAGTTTTCTTATCTATATCTGCATTGCCTCCAATTTGGCTTTAATCACAATAATACTGGTATTGATGTAGTAAAAATACCTAGGTTGCTCCTCAGTGTCCATTTCCCCCTTCTCCTGTCACAGCACCCACATTTTGCCTTAAGGGAACCTCAATTCCTCCCCTTTCTCCAGCAGGTAGATATATCCAGCTCCCAGGTGTGCACCCTGACGGGCTTAAGCCAATCAGAGCACCCATCACCTGGCCACAGCGGTTGGCTCAGGGGTGGGCATATGCCCCAATTCGAGCCAATGAGGTTTGAGGAAATGTTTGCTAGAGCTTCTGGGGAAAAGCTTCCTCAGCTTTCTGTTGGGTAACCAGGGGGAACAATCCCTCTTTTCCTGGAGGGTATCTTAGAGTGTATAAAGTCCAAAATTCCCTCAGATGTCTGTGCCACTAAGAGAAGTGTCTGGCTGAGGAGGAAGCCAGCACACAGAACAGGCATTGCTATGAACAAAACATATGGAGCTGGTATCGTGAGGAGGCTGTCAGTTCGAGATTGCACACTGCAGTTTTCATGCTACAAGCCAATGCGATCCCTTTGTTTGCTTAAGCCACTTTGAGTTTGCTGTTCTGCTATATGAAAAATCTTAACCAATGCAAATACCATTGGCATCACTCCCAGTCACATCTGATTCGTGCTCTGGCGTCTCAGTCAATGGCATAAAACCCATTGGACCAAAATGACCAATCCTTCAAAATTAATCAGCATTTCTGGAGCATGCCCTTCTCTTTCCAGACAGGACTCACAGTTTTCTGTTCCTTGAATCCAGCTCTTTCACCTCCCTGCTCCATGTTGTCTCAGTCTGGCGCTTCTAATACCCTCCACAGTGACAAGAGCTGCCATGGCTCTGCTGAGGGAACCAGCAAGGTGGGGGTGGGGGGTGGGCAGCTGCAGATCTTGGGCACCACCACTGCCAAGAAAAGTAGTGTCAAGGCAGGGTTTTTGCCACAACATATTTTTAATATAGTGGAAAATCAGATGGGAGGTTCTCTGGAACACAGTTCTATAAATGACTATCTCGGCAGTTCTCTGTCAGAATGCCAAATTCCCAGGAATTTTGGCACCCCTCGAATTTTGGATCTTTCTTTGCTGGTAGTTGACTCTCACAGAAGTTCAAAGGTTGGGCATCAAAGATTATAAAGTCCCATGGGTCTGAAAATCTGATAGGACCTGGTTTTGCAATTCTACTCAATCTTGGTTTCTCTTGAAAAATTCTGTTATTGCCAGTTCTGGCCACTATGACTAAGCAGAGGCAGAAACACAGTCTAAACAGTTAAAAGAATCCTGTAGCTATCCTACATAGTCCAACAGTAGAGAAAGACAGCATAAGCAAGTTCAGAGGGACTCGATGTGGGAAGGAGGGCTCTCACTCTCTCCCCGGCCATTCCCCCCACACCCAATATAGCAGCAAGACTTGCAGTATATCTTGACTTAAAGATTTTCTCCATCTTTACTACAACCATGTAACTTATTCATTCAGCAAATAACACTGAAGGTCTGCTGTGTTCCAGGCATCGTTCTAGTGGCTGAGAGAACAAGATGGACAGGAGAATGGGTACCGCACATTGCTTGGGCTGCTGTGGGAGCCTTCTCAAGGACAGGCCCTGCTTCCTCTCTTGCCCTCTCCTTCCATTCTCCACACAGTAGCCTTTAAGATCTCTTTGAAATGCCAATACTCCCCTGTTTAAAACCTCCAATGGATTCCCATCACTCCTTAATTAAAATCCTGTCTCCTCAGCCCCTCTGGGTGGCTGTGGGCCTCCTTCCCTCTTTGGCCTCTTCTCACATCCCATGTGAGTTCCTCACAGGTACACTGGCCTCCTGACAGATTCTCAAATATATTAAAGCTTTTTCTCTTTTCAGACCTTTCAGTCTGCTATTTCCTCCTAAAACAGGCTTTCAAACTTTTTCTGACAATAACCCCTAGTAAGAAACGCATCTGATACCATGAACCATAAACACATCAACCTATACCTAAAGGCAACATTACTGTTATATAATAATACTTAGGGTGATTTCCCTTCCTTTTTTAAAAAGCTAGTCAAGACCCCCTAGCCTGCAGTGTGAGAACACTCCCACCTCTGCTCTTTTAATGGCTGAGTCTTTCTCATCCTTCAACTTTCTCTCTAAATGTTAGACAGAACATCCTCTGGCCTTCTCTGGCCCCCTGATCTAAACCAGGCCCGATTTGGGTAACTTCTCATGGGAATCCCCGTCCCTTCCCTTCACAGCATGTATCAGTTACAATGATATGCCTCCTCGTGGAGACTGGCGCACCGCACTGCTACTTTTGAAGGCAGGGGTGCTTTGTTCCCCGTGGTATATCAGCATCCGGCTCAACGACCTGCAGCAGGGGAGGATACACTAAGTATTCACTGCCCAACTGACCAAGGGCCGAGCGGGCGGGCGGGCAGGTGGTGCTGCGGCCTGCCTTTCAAAGTAAACCTCTCCCACAAAAGGAAACAGGGCTTCTTGGAGAAGTGACTGATTCTAGGGTCGGGGCAGGAAATACACAAATTGTGCCAAAAAGTAAAGAAATGCTCAAAAAACAAGGATGGGGCATGTCAACGGGGACACAGGAGCCACCCGGGAAGAGCTCCCAAGGGCCGCCGCTGGAGTAATTTGAACAACAAATAATCTACAATCAGATTATAACCCTATGCATCCACACACAAATCTACACCGGTATAAGTAAGCGGTTGACTAAGTAAATACACGAGAAGAGAGAAATCTTCCTTACAGAAGAATTTCAAATAGTTTATGCAGGAAGTGGAGCTTCGTTCTCCCCACCTGCCTCCACAGAGATGTGGAGGTGCAGCCCCCAAGTGACTTGCTTCCAAACAACAGAGTGGGGGAAAGGGGAGCAAGGTCACCTTAAGGTGGGGGAGCTGGCAGACAGTGCCTTGCCAGGTGTTCAAGGTTGCCGTCTCTGTCACGTACCCGCTGCCGTGGTGTGCGGACAAGGGCACTTCACCTCTGCGGGCTTCCTCCCATCACCCAGAGCCCTGTGTAATCCATCGCGCAGAAAGCACCAGACAAACACCTAGAGAGGGACACTCTGTAAAGTACCTAGTCCTCTTCAGATCTGCCAGACTCCATGAAAAACAAAACTAGAAACTGTCACAGGCCAGGGAGATTAAGGAGATATAAAAAATCACCTGCAGTGTGGTAAGTGAGACCCTGGAGCAGAAGAGTGAAATTAGTGAAAAATCTAAGAAAATCAGAGATTCAGATTTTAATTAAAATTATTGGACTTTAGTTAACGTATCAGTGTTGGTTCATTAAGCTATTACAATGTAAATGCGCCATTATAATGTAAGATGCTAACAACGGGAGGAACTGGGGGAGGGGTATATGCAACTTTTCTGTGAACATAAACCTATTCTAAAATTAAAGGTTTACTTAAAAGTTCAGGCTTGTTGCCAAGAGCTGGGCCTCCATTTGGTCGGTTTTATGGCGTACTCGCAAAGCACATCAAATCCTCCTGGACACAAGGAAGACACTTGAAACCCTTGGAAGGTGAGTAGAGGAATACAGACGTGAAGACCATGAGCAAAGCATTCAGGTTTACAGTCTGACTACAGAGGAGCGAGGGGTGTGTGGGGGTGCTAATGACAGAAAGTGAGGCCAGCCTTGGTTAGCTTTGCTAAGGTGGACTCGGATACACCCCCTGAAATGTAAGTTCCTTGAAGGCAGGAATCTTGTCTGCCTTCCCATCATTATGTCGCAGCACTTGGAACTGTGCCTGGAACATAATGAATGTTTAAAAGTGTGTGAATAAGTGAGTGACTGGATGCGTGGACAAGGAAGGTCTTGCTGGAACTCCAGTTGAACTCTAGAACCACTGTTGTCAAGTCAGATCCCCCAGGTGCCTACTGGATTTGCATTTCTGTACATGGCGATGATTGTGTTTGCATCATCAGAGGTCCTCTGGAAAACATGCAGATGTTAGCTTTGGTTTTGAATGGTCCTAATGTCATCTGCAGGCACTGAAGAGCTAGGATATAAGCTTAGTTCCTTGAAGCATGTCTTGATGGTATTAACTGGTAGGTTGTGGACACGCAGGAGTGGATGCCATCTTCTCCTTACTCTGTTCTGGTGTCTTGTTACACCCAGCAGGAGCTCATAGCACTGCAGGAATGGCTGGAGTTAGCAGGGGTTTCAAGCTTTCAATACGATCTCAGGAAGTGTGAGGAGATGTTAAGAGGAATATTGGATTTTCCCATAAGCATCTACTAACATTCCTCCTTAATGGTCCTAAATGCTCAATATATTTACTAGCATATAACCTTGTTTATGAAAAAATTCAAATTTGGGGAAAATTATATCCATTACATACCTATTAATAAGAATAGAGCAAACTGGGTATTTGTATAAAACAATCTCCAAATATAGAAAGTGAAAAAAGGAATTCCAGAACAGTGAGTCCAGTATGTCACTCAACTGTACGTGGGGTGTGTCTATATCACACACAGGGGTTATAAATGCCTCACAAGAAACTGGGGGACAGAGGGGAGGTCTGTGAAGGAGGCACAGGAGGAAGGAGAGAGACTTTCACTGGACATTCTTGGAACTTCTTGAATTTTGTACATGTACAGCATATTTGAAACTAAAAACGAACTTCAAAAAAATTATCCCAGAGGAAAAAACTTTGTTTTGGCGACAGGTTACAATCATCTCTTTTTCTGATTTATGCTTGAATTATCTCTGAGCCTTTTGCTTCCTGCAGGATCTGTCATCACATGGCCAGTGGTGGGCAGGTAGGCTATTCCGCCTGACAAGGCCTCGCTTTTAACATCCTGTTCAAATAAGGCTTTCCACGAAGTGGTAGGAGTACGCGGATGGATTAAAAAAGGTGGTGTTCTTCATAGTTCACTTATTCTAAAGGAGGAATTAACTATAAAAATAAATCCCATAGTTACTTTGTAAATAGCACACTTGTATTATACTGTGGTTTTCTGTTAAAAAGCATTACTCTGCTAAATGTAAGCATTTAAAAATCACCTCAACCATTCATGATAAATCATACTATTACATCTGTAGGAGATTTCCCTTTGAATCAACAAACGATAGATCCCTCCAATAAATAACCGATCGATAATTTACTCTAGATAAATATTTCACCAAGGTCAACTTTCTGCCTTTAAGCAATTTTCTGTTTTCTCACGTTCCAAAGCAATACAGTTTCAAATTCCAAAGGTAACTCCTTTCCTAGTTTCTGAGGGCATTAATGTTTGAGATACACATAAGCAAACTGAGTTATTTAAAACCGGAAAGCATTTATGAGAACATGTATTTTAATCACAAATCGGCTAACTTCAGGAGAAAGGATGTTCAATTTCTCTTGCATAGAGTTTACTACTAGGTTAAGCTAAATGTAAAACATTTACATTCAGCTGCCCTTAAAAAAAAAAAAGCTTCACACAGAGCAAGGATGGCGGATGTAAGCACCGCAGCAAGGGCGTCCCCTGGGTGTTTGCTGGAACCGTGGGCTCTCAGGTGCTGTCCCACCTACTCGTCACAATCTGCATCCGAACAAGAGTCTTGGGCGGCGATCGCTCTCCTGTTCAAGTCTGAGAAGCTCTGGACTAAGAAACCTTAACTATACCCCAAATCAGGTTATATCCTTCAGTGAACGCCATCTAGTCTTTAGCAGTGAAGACAATATAACTTTTTTGAGATGAGACAGTCACACTTATCAGAAAATACTGTAAGAGTCATTGTTCCCACCCTCCCCTTACTTATGAAAACATCCTTCCTCTTTTCTGAATGTGTCCCCTCCATGCCTTCCTCGACCCTCTCTTACCCCTTCTACCAGGATGACCATCTCTTTTTCTGCTGCTTCCTTCCCTTTCACCAATGACACAAGGTCCCCCTCTTGCATAAAACATACACAGCACACCCATTTTCTCTCCACCATGCTAACAACTCAGCCACAGTCTTTTTTTTCCCCCCTAACACTAAATTTCCCAAGAGCAGCCTGCAACCAGATGGCTGTCAGACCCAAATCAGCTCTCCTCAAGGCCCCAATATTGGACTCCCAAATCCAGAGGCCTGGTCTATGTGGCCTCCTTAGATCCATCAGTAGTGTATGAATTCCTGCACTAGCACCATCATCTCCAGCACTTGCCATCTCCCTCCTTTGCCACCCGAGTGTGGGCATTCCCCTCAGCTTAGCTCAAGGTCATCTTTCCTCTTTCTAACCGTGTACACCTTTGCTGTGTGTTCTCTCCCCACAGCTCCCCCCTGCTTCAAAGGTCACTTCCATGCAGGAAGTTCCCAGTGTCTTCAGCACTGACCTCTTTAGAACTCCAATAGTCTTGTATTGTTTTCATTCATTTAATATTCATGGAGAGTCTAAGACATGCCATTGCACTGTGCTAGGCACTGGGAAACAAAGCAGACACATCCCTGTCCTCATGGAACCTACAGCCCACCAGGGAACAGCAATACGAAGCAAGTAATTCCAGTGAGATAAATACCAAAGAAAAGTAGAGTGAGCTGAGGGGGAGGGTACAGCAATCCACCCCTATCCACGTTTCACCTTCCATGATTTCAGCTACCTGTGATCAGCTGTGGTTCAGAAGCAGATAATCCACTTTCTGACCCAGCCTCAGAAGGTCAGTAGTAGCCTAACACTATGTCACAATGCCTATATCATTCATGTCACTTCATCTCATCACGTAGACATTTTATCATCTCACATCATCACAAGAAGGGTGAGTACAGTGTATTAAGATATTTTGAGAGAGGGAGAAAGACCACATTTACTGTGCTAATTTATAGACTAAACTTTGTCATATTATGTATGTATAGGAAAAACATAGTATACATAGGGTTCAGTACTATCTAGTTTCAGGCATCCACCGGGATCTTGGGATGTATACCTCATGGATAAGGGAGACTACTATATAACCAAATCTAATTTAGGAAATAGGGTTACCAGATAACATACAGGACATTGAGTTAAAGTTGAATTTCAGATAAACAACAAATTCTTTTTAGTATAACTATGCCCCAAATATTGCATGGGATATACTAATAATAGTTTATACGGAAATCAATTTTAACTGGGCATCTCATATTTTAAAAAATGTTTTATTTTTATTTATTTGGGGGAAAGGATGGGAGGGAGTGTGTGAGAGAGAGAGAGAGAGAGAGAGAGAGAGCAGGAGTTGGGGGAGGGGCAGAGGAGAAGCTGACTCCCTGCTGAGCACGGAGCCCAACGTGGTGCTCAATCCCAGGATCCCAAGATCATGACCTGAGCCAAAGTCAGACGTTTAACTGACTGAACCACCCAGATATCCCAGGCATTTTGTATTTTTATCTGCTACATCTGGCAACCCTACCGGGAAGGGATTGGCCAGTTTGGAGAGGAAAGTCCTTAGGAATTGAGAGAAAGGATGAGTAGGAATTATCAAGATAAGAGAGGGGAGACATTCCAGGAAGGAGTAGTTGAGGCAAGAGGTTGTTGTAGTAAGAGAGAGTTCCATGCTTTTCAGAATCTGAAAGAGGTGTAGTATGGTTGGTTCACGCAGAAGAAGAGTATTGGGAATTAATCTAATGAGGAGAAGCCAGATTATGCAAAGCCTGCATCATGGTAAAGATTGTGGAGTACCCTAAAGACAAGAGGAAACCATTTAAAGATTTCAAGCAGAGGAGAAAATGGACCTAAAATGGTCCTGGTTACCAATTCCAATGTGGTGTTGGGTGGGGGTTTTTGCCCACACCACCAAGAAGTAATTCTTTGGACATCAAAGGATGTCCTACAAGTCCACTCAATTCCGACATGATATGTACTGCACCAGATAGCATCATATTCCACTGGTTAAGGGTTTATCCCCACAAGACCTGCCTCCCTACCCTGACTCCAGATGCCAATCACAAGCCCAGGTGGTCACCTGTTCTTCTGACAAACCAGCTATAGATGGGAGGTTCCCTCCTCACTGGATTCAGTTAATTTGTTTAAAGCAGCTCACAGAACTCAGGGGAAAAAATTTATTGACTAGATTACCAGTTTATTATGAAAAAGTCTAACTCAGGAATAGACAGATGGAGAGATGCATAGGGCAAGGTATACGGGAAGGGGTGCTGCTCTCCCCCAATCTCCATGTGTTTACCAATCCAGAAGCTCTCCAAACCTCCTTTTGGGTTTTTGTGGAGGCTTTATTAACATAGGCCTGACCGACTAAGCCGTTGGAGATTGGCGATTGATTCCATCTTTGGCACTTCTCCTTGGAAGTTAAGGGAGGTAGGGGTGAAAGTTCCAGCCCTCTAATCACATGGTTGGTTCTCTTGACAACCAATCCCTGTCCTTAGGTGTGGTCACCTCAAATAACAAAAGACACCTTTCTGGCTGTCATCACTCAGGAAATTCCAAGGGTTTTAGGAGCTCTGTACCAGAAATGGGAAGACCGAACCTATATTTCTTTTTTTTTATTTAAAGATTTTATTTATGTATTTGACAAAAAGAGAGACAGCCAGTGAGAGAGGGAACACAAGCAGGGGGAGTGGGAGAGGAAGAAGCAGGCTCCCCGCAGAGCAGGGAGCCTGATGTGGGGCTTGATCCCAGGACCCTGGGATCACGCCCTGAGCCGAAGGCAGACGCTTAATGACAGCCACCCAGGTGCCCCCCAAACATATATTTCTTTCTTTTTTTTTTTTTTTAAAAGATTTTATTTATTTATTTGACAGAGAGAGACAGCCAGTGAGAGGAGGGAACACAGGCAGGGGGAGTGGGAGAGGAAGAAGCAGGCTCCTAGCGGAGGAGCCTGATGTGGGACTCGATCCCGGAATGCCGGGATCATGCCCTGAGCCGAAGGCAGACGCTTAACGACTGCTCTACCCAGGCGCCCCCAAACATATATTTCTTATTATAAATCACAATACCACAGGACCAGAGCTAAAGTTTTCAGTGATCTAGCTACCAGATGAAGAAAGGAATGAAAAGGGGCAAGAGTGGATGTGGGAACTCCATTTCTGAGGCTATTGTGATTGTCAAGACATGTTAGTGACTTGATCATGGCTGCTTTCTCTCACCGGTCCCCAGACTCAACCTGCTCTAAACCTACCAACACACTTCCACCAGCATCGTCACCTCAAACGGTTGCTCTGGACATACGACCTACTAAAAATATTCTGTGGCTCTCACTGCACACCAAAAACAATCTCATCTCCTTAGCATGGTACACAAGGCTTTCTATAATCTTGTCAGAGCAGAACATATCTTTCCTGTCTTATCTTTCCCTCTTTCCTGCAAGTGACGGGTTCCAGCCTAATTGGCCATTTTCTCTGAGCTTTTATCATGCAGCTCTACTGGCTCACTGTCACTCATTTTCTTTCCCTCTCTTCCCAATTTTTCTTTTCTTTTCTCTTTCTCTTTCTTTTTCTTTTCTTTTTCTTTTTCTTTCTTTTTCTTTTTCTTTTTCTTTCTTTCTTTCTTTCTTTCTTTTCTTCTTTCTTTCTTTCTTTCTTTCTTTCTTTCTCTTTTTCTTTCTTTTTTTCTTTTCTTTTCTTTCTCTTTCCTTTCTCTTTTTCCTTTCCTTCTCTCTCTTTCTTTCCCTCTTCTTTCTTTCTTTCTTTCCTTTTTTTTGAAATTTATTTAGAGAGAGAGCATGTGCACACACACATTAGCACAGGGGGAAGGGCAGAGGGAGAGAGAGAATCTTAAGCAGACTCCCTGATGAGTGGGGAGCCTGAGGCAGGGCTTGAACTCACAACCCTGGGATCAAGACCTGAGCCGAAATCAAAAGTCAAATGCTTAACTGACTGAGCCATCCAGGCACCCCTCTATCCAATTTCTTAAAAGAATTTCCCTTTCTTTAACCTCTAGGTCAAAAGCCTTCTTCAGTGAGGGTTTTCATAACCTACTCAGATAGATGTTATAGAAACTTATGCATTCAATTCATATTTAATAAGGCCTTGTGATGCATCAGGCACTGTTAGAGGTATGAAGCTTACATTCTGTTGTAAGACCAATAGCAAGCCAAGGCTCCTGTAGGAAGTGGACCCTGGGCCCGTTCTGCCTGGGTTTCAATCCTGGCTCTATCACTCACCTCTTAATGTTAGTAAAGTTACTTAAATTATCCCATGCCTCAGTTTCTCCATGGGGATACTATGTTAACTATCTCCTATAGCTTTGAAATTAAATAAGCTAATGCTTGAAATAGTCCCTGGGACACTGTAAACATTCAATAACTGTTAACTACATAGCCATATATATATGTGGAGTCCCTAGAGGAATGAACTTGCCATATTCAAAGGACAAGATGGGCAAGGAGGCCGGTGTAGACATAATAAAGTAGCAAAGGCTGAGTGATGAGGTCAGAAGCAGGGACCAGATTAAGCAGAATTTGGTAAGGGTTTTAGATCTATTTTGTGTGGCATAGAAAGACACTGGAACATTCTGATCAAGGAATGGCCATGATGTCACTCATGTTCTGAGAAGGGCACTATATTTTGAAGACCAAGAAAGAGCACAAATGGAAGCAGTGAGAGCAGATGGGAGGCTCTGCAGTAGTCCAAGTGAGAGGGACAGGTACTTACACTTAGGTGGTAGTGGTGGAAGTGGTAAGAAGTAAATATATTCAGGGTATATTTTGAGGTAGACTCATTAGGACTTGCTAACAGATATGTGAACAGGACAGAAGAAGTAAAAATACAGGTTTTGGGGCTGGGTAGTGTTTATTAAGATGGGAAAGAGTGGGAGAGGTATGGGTTGAGGGGAAAGTCAGAAGGTTTGCTTTAACCAAATAAAATTTGAGTTGTCTATGAGACATCTAAAATGGGTGTCAGGCAGGTGGTTGGGTGTTAAGTCTGGAGCTCATGGGAGAAGTTAATATTGGAGAGAACATATGGTGTCAAAAACCATGGAATGAGCTCATGTATTGATTGTAGCTAGAGAAGCGGACCAAAGTCTGAGCCCTGAGACATTTCAACACTTAGGGGTCAAGAAGAATCATCAAAGGAAACCGAGAAGGGGGCAAAGGTAGGAGGAAAACCGGGAGGGTGTGGTGTCCAATGAAGAAAGTGTTTCAAGAATGAAGGTCTTATTAAATATGAATTGAACTGCCCAAATGCTTCTGAGAGGTCATGCAAGATACCATCTAGTCAGCTCAAAGTAAATCAGTTTTCTCAGCTCTATTTTCTCATAGTGCTCTATTAGTATCTTTCTCATTGTTATTTCTAACTATTACGTTCTATTGTTATTTTTGTCTTCTCCTCTCTTGTGGAGGTTTCTTAAGGTCAGACGGCATGTCTGATTCCTCCCAGAACATCCATGACCTTATTTGCTCAATAAACGTTTGAACAGATGAATGAATTGTGTGGAATTCTATAAAATCTGGGAGAATACACTAATACAGAATTAGCAATGAAGAACTGGTTTTAATAAGATATCCTAAATGTTCTTCTTAAAAACTAATGTGTGGGCTTTGGTCTGCCTAAAATGAAATATGTCTACCATACATCTATCTGGGTTGGACTATTGCTAATCACAACTTATCTGATTTTTTCCCTTTTTTTTTTTTTCTTACTCTAGCGGTACAGCATGATACAGCCCAAAAGTAACTTAACTTTGATTTCATTTGCTCCACACGATCTTCGTATGTATGCATACGTACACACACACACACACACACACACCTTGACTTTCCCTCATCTAAAATTGGCCCCATTTGATACCTTCAGAGGTCTTTCTCTGTCACACCTGAATATTACCATCATCACAGTAGATCAGAGGTATCAGGATAAATTGATATTTCATATTACATGATAATTCATTTCAGAACCATGACAAAAGGAGCTATAGAAATACGGGCACTAGGAATGACTAAATTCTTAAGGGAGGTGTGGTTGAGATGACGTACCCAGAAAAAGGCCCACAGTCAGGGGATGAAATTCTTCCCTAGGCCTGCACAAAATGGATCAGATACAGTTAATAGGTCACTGAGTTACTGTCTCTGGAAAAGCAAGCTAAAAACCAACAGTTCTGAATAACAAATCAACATCTAAGTTAATGGATGAAAACTTTGAGCAACATTAACTTGTTATTTGGAAAATGTCCCCTAGACAACACAGAAAGATAGTTTTCCCATCCCACACTAGTACAGTATCCCCCTAGAAATCAGAAGTGCCTGCCACACGCCAGGGCCACCTATCCATGAAGCCAGCCTTCTCCGCTTCACCTTAGGCATTCCCTTTGGAACTGCTAGTGGGGATTTTCCTAGAAGGCCGCATTTCAGCTCTGTGGTTCTTTTGGCTAGCTCTATGGTGACTCCTTGAGAAACATTATCCACCTCTGACCCCACTTAACTCATACCTAGGGACTGAGAGGTGAGTCTTCTCCGATCCATTGACCGCTTACCTTAGTTTTTATATATGAATATTTTGTAAAGAGAACTTACGGTTCTCGGCCCTTTTACTAACCCTAACTCTGCATGTGCCCTGCCAAATCCGAGCACGGCTGAGCCGCTGACTACCCACCCAACACCGGCCTTATGAACTCGAAACTACCGCATCCTCTCTCTGCACGCACTTTGGCATGTATTGGACACTCACTATACCCTTGCTGACTGGATTTTAAGAGCAACACTGACAAAATGGGGCGTATCTGGAGGAAGGAATGCGCAGGCTCGCAAATTTTGTTTGTGGAGTCGGAAGCTTGGGAGCTTCCTTCAAACAGAGTTGTTAGGAAAGAAGGAATAAGCCTTCTGTTATAAACTCTAGGTCATTAGGACCTAACGATTCAACGTAGCATTTTCAGTATGATGTGGTTGGTACTGGGGGGAAAAAATCCTATAGTGAAAAAAGTCTGGGAGATGCTGGATCAAATAGCTCTCATAACCTTACAACTTCTCAGTGCCTTTATATGGCAGTATGCTTTTGAACTCTAAAAGGGAGAAATTTCACACAGCTTTTTTCTCAACAAATATTTTCAACAAGCATTTAGTACAGTCACTGTTTCAGGTACAGTGCTGGGGTCTTGGGAATACAATACTGGGCCAAACAGACCGACCTGGTCTCTGCTCGTTCATGCTCAGTGTGAGAAACAGACTCCACACGGATATTTATTATAAACCACAGCAAGTGTTATGAAAAAAAAAAAGAAGACAGCATTTCCTAAGTAACACTCTCTAAAACAGGTAGACATCTTCTTTCACTCAATATAAAACATTGAAACCTATATCTTTCTCTTAAAGCTTTTCATGAACAGGGTTCTAACAGTCTACCTTGCTCACAGGTCTAACACATTTTCCATGCTAAAAATGTATGACATTTTCAGAAGTAAAGACTGGAGGCAAAAGCAAGACAAACCACTCATTTATGAAAAGGTCAAAATTAATAAATACGTCCAGATGCTTGATGAGAATAGCTCCAGCTTTAGGGGCTGCTTAAATTAGAATGATGTAGAAACAGAAGCTATGTACTGTGGTCTACTCTGCAACTAAGATGAACGTGGACTGACGCAAGGATCTGATCCACAGTGGTTCCTACTGAAAGTAGCTGGTTTGAGTCAGCAAGTCTTCACGGTAATGCAAACCTGAACCAACTGTACTTTGTATGTTGATTTCTAAACGACTAGGTTCTTCCTATTTTTATAGTGGGTATTTTTAGCAGAAAAATACAACACTGTTTTTTAAGTGTCATTAAATAATCCTGAGTTAAATTTTTCTTCCTTTCTATACACTTGCAAAGCACCAACTGCGTGCTAGACGTTCTGCTAAGAACCAGGGAAAACAAAGAGCAAACAGCCTGGTGGTGTTTTATTTATCCTTGTGAAGTGGGGGTGGGGACACTACAGAGGGAAAGCCAAATTCATCACTTTCAAAAGAATCAATGGTTATGTCAAACCATACTGACATTCCTAAATCTTCAGATTGGTCTTCATGTCACTGCGGATCATTCTAACACATTCTCAGTTAAAAAGAATAGTTAAGTATTTAAAAACCTAAACACTTAATGAACACATTTAAAGGATCTAAAAATTGACTCCTTTTACACTCTATGATTACTATGCTTACTAGATTCCATAATAGTATTACTTTTGCTAGTAAGTATGAAGACTCTAACTTTGTGGGGCCCCTGGGTGGCACAGTTGGTTAAGCGTCTGACTCTGGGCTTCAGCTCAGGTCGTGATCTCAGGGTCGTGAGATGGAGCCCCGCATTGGGCTCCTGCTCAGCGGGTAGTCTGCTTGTTTCTCCCTCTACCCCTTCTCCCTGCTGTGTGGCATGCACGCGTGCACACACACACTCTGTCTCAAATAAATAACTCTTTAAAAAAAGAGAATCAAACTTGTAATTCACACTTGAGAGAATTTAAAGGATTCTTTTGACAAAGAAAGCTATACGGTAAATGAATTTTTATAATTACAAAGTGTCATTCAATCTCAAAATTATCTGAAAAAAGGCATGCTTCTCTCCTTTCCAAGACCCCCGTGGGTAATTTTTTTTAACTCTCAGACCAGGAAGGGGATAAATTTAGAAAACACTTATGAGGATGACAGAACTCAAAAGAGATAAGTTTTTGGACTTGATTCCATCCCACTGATGGACTATGAATGGGATTGACTACAAATACCATCACGGTTGATCTTTTCCTATCATACCCCAAGATTCTACACTTCTATTTCAACAATGTTAGCACATCTAACAGGAAACCCAACTTACCTCAGACCTAAATATCAATAGTATGATAAATAAAAAGTGAGACTGTCATTCTTTGGCATGACCCACATAAACCAAGTTTCTGAAAATTGAAAGAAAAAGTAATCTCTTACAGCCTATAAAAAATACACACACCCTAGAAAGATTACCAATAAAAGTTACTATCACTCAGCATCAAATCTTGTATATTGTTTTCTTAGCAAATGATCAATTCCTATCTAGTTTCCAGTTGAACGGGGCATAAATATAGCAGGACTAACACATGCGTTGGTTCACCTTTGGCTGACTGGAATACGGCCTATATGTCACCACACTACAGACTGGGAGGTCAACTTTGTCTAATTACAAGTAGGCTACTTTGGGTCTCTAGATACATAAGGTGCTTGTAAATCCAACTCTATCTATGGTCAGAACTTAGGTCATCCGAATGAAAGACACCACTATGATGGACAAGCAATGATTTACTTTATTTAGGCTGAATGTATGCCTTCCTAGTTAACAATGTCAATAATTTTAAAACATATTTTCATTTTCTTGGGAGGGGTCACTACCAAGAGTGAGTTCTAAACAAGCATATAGAAATTCGTGGCCCTCTCCAGTTTTCTTTCATATGTTCTTCCTTACCCTTCATATCTCTTACTTCTTTGAGAAACTTTTAGACAAGCATGAGACTAAGGAAAGTTAAATCAATTCCCCAATAGGTAACTCGCTTTATATAAATCTCATTTCCAACTTCTGGAAATAATGACAGACACAAAATTTTATTTAATTTTTTAATAAACCGTAAAATTTAAATATTCAAATAAAAAGAAACAAAAATAGATATTTAAGCCAGCACTAATTTGTGTTTATTCTTCCTCTGGGGATCAGGGCTTGACTTACCTGGGATGAGAGCAGAGTAATACAGTTATGATGCTGGTGTAATAATGAACAAGTAACAGCGGGCAAAGGCTTGATAAAATTTACTTTCAAATCTGGAAGCAAAGATCAGCAGCTCACTTGAGCCCGCTGCAGAAACCTCAAACTAGTCTTGTCTGTGGAAAACTACTATGGCTTACCGTTCTTACCACACTTTCTTCTTCACAGCTTAGCACTCCCTGGCATTTTGATCCTTTTGTTCACTGAAGCTCACTTCAGTCTGTCAAAACATCAAGGGGGAAAACCCCCAAACTGAATAGACGAATAAACACTTTTAATGTGAACAATCATATTCAGATCAAGCTCTTTTGAAAAAATACAAGTCAGTGGGTTTTTTGTCCTTAAGTAACTCAAATATTGTTATTTTTTTCTGCCTTTACTAAAACGGCACTTTTCATTTTATTGACACTTGCCAATTATGTCGAATTTTCTCACGTTGGTACCCTGTTTTTCTTTTTGATTGCGGCTTATCCATTCCATTCCAGAATATCTGATCTTTGACTAACTTTATCTCATTCTGTGACTAGATATACTATTATTAATCAGTGGAAATCACAAAAGGAATAAGGAAGCAGTGAGCACTAGCAGGATCGCACTGTGACATTCGTACAATTTTTATACGAAAAACATTCATTTTTATTATGGAATCTAAAACCATTATTGTATGATACTATGTCTTCTAGCATATTCAGATGGGTCGACATTCCATGTGGACAGCAAGCTAGCTCACAAGAAACAGCGGGATGCACAAATACGTTCAGCTGGCAGAATCCTAGAGGCATGGTAATAAAGTGCAGCAAAAATTTCCTTATACTGAATAAAAACTCCAGGAACCTCAATATTTTTGGTAAAGTTGAGAAAAAGCTACTACAGTCAGGAGATTGGTAATCTTTAGACTTCAAAGACTGGCTGCCAGGGGCCACAGTGAAATATTAGACGTGAAGCCAATGAAAAACACTAGCTTGGCAAGGACTGGGTTTTTCCAAAAAAGCAAAATTACCTTATACAGATGCTTAGCATCCTATGATTTCACGGGTTTACAGTGATAAAACAGCAAAGATAAATGATAACATTTATACCTTTAGCATGTAAAGAACACACATTTAAAAATCGGCAGCAAGAAATTCTATGACAGCTCCTGAGACAAGTTATCCTACGCCCTCCATCTACTCCATGTCAATGACAACCCGCCTGAATGGCAACATAGAGTAAAAACAGTGATCTACTCTATGTGAGTCAGAAAGTACTGCAAAAGTGACAAAATCGTATGTTATTAAATGACAAAACATATTTAGAGGCTTTATTTAAAAATCTCTCACTGTTCATTATCAAAGTTACAAGATTGTTTGCATACCAATAGACAGACTGTAAACATAGGAAATTTTCATTAAGGAAAGATGGGTTTACTGTAATTGGATCTTTTACAAAAAATTACTGCAAGTTATCGATAACAGAATTTCTCTTTTACTTTCTTAAGTCTAATTCTCTAGAAAATTAAACCAATGTTTCCACTCCCTTGAGCTCAAGTTCAATCATGGTCACCTTAGGAAATACCCCTGTTTATTTGTTAATCAGAAATACAAATCGAGTGGCACATATTTCCATTTTCTTCTTAGGCCAAAGGTTTCGGCTTCATTATATCTTACAAGAAAACAGAAGACTTGCAGTGGTCCTGTGAAGTCTTTCATGTCGCAGCTGAGGTTGAATGACGGCAGTGGAGGGAAGCAGTGGTGATGCAAAGACAGACCAGCCCAAGTGCCCTTATCTGACATGGAATCATCTTCCTGTTCGGCTTGCAGTAGTGTTTCTGGTCAGGCTGCCTCCACCAAGCCTGACTGAAGCAGAAGGGTGACATGCTCTGGTGGATCCTGTTTCAGGGTGATTCCGTTCAGGCATAGAGTTGATCCTTCAGTCCGCCGGCTGCGGGATGATACTAATGTGAAGAAAATTATCTGGGTAGCTCAGATGTTCACTCAGCCACTGCAGAGGTGTTTCCAACATTGGCTCAATTCCATGAATCATCACTTGATTCTTTTTTTCTCCATCTATTCCAAGAAAGAAATCCAACAGTAATCAGGAAGGGTCAAGACAGAAGAAAAAAGAATCTGTTGCCTTTTGAGAATCCTTGGTGAGGTAAATGGGTTTAACAGCTTTAACAGGTTAAACCTGGTCTGTCTCCTGAGCAGGAAATGTGGACATGGAGAAAGTTCAAATGTTGCAATATGTATCATCCAAAACAGAAACCTGAGGGTTGCAATGAATTCTGATAAAAATTCTGTTGCTATATGTGAAAGTATTCATTCTTTCTTAATTACTGTGCTTACCTAAGATTGACGTTAATGAAACTATAGAGGAGAAAACAGCCCATTGTACCCACTGACCAAATTTATTTTAGTTACACATTAAAAACTGTACTATACGGTTATTAAACATGACAGGTATATGAAGTAGGTCAATAAATATTTAAAACATGTAAAATAGAAATTTGACTAGAAATCATCAAGAATAAGATCAGTGTTTAGGAAGACGTTTAATGAAACAGATGGGAGCTTTAGGTTACTTTTCAATCAAGCTGTTGAAATATATATCAGAAAGTTTTAGAGACACAGACTTACAGTTCTAAATGAGAAGGAACTAAGAGTCTGACTCGGGATTCCTGTTTTAGAGTCACGAAAACTGATTGATTTCTGTTAACAGCCATTTGCTAATTAAGAGAGTGCTGCAATTCACATTTTTCTTTCAAATTCAAGTTTTATTACAGACTTAAGGTGAATTCTACGTCTTTTGCGATTCTGATATGATGTACTGACAACTTTTACAGTAAAGTAAACAGCAGTTCCCTCCTAACCATTTCCTTGGTTGTTATAGGAAAGCAAAGAAAGCAAAACCAAATTCCTTTTTTGAAAGCAAAACAAAACAGAACCTTCAAGAAACTTTGTGTCACCCCCCCAGCACACTTCTTGGTTTGTCTCTTTAATCTCTCCAAAATACAATGTCTAAACCTCTCAGCGACCTGGAGACAAGAGACAAGGAAACTGGGAGCTCATGGAACTGTATGAGAGGGAAATACCCTCCTTTCCCCCTTTCTGCTCTCTTCATCCCTAGTGCTCTCATGTCCAGACAAAATGGGCTGATGGGTTATGGTGATAATGGCGTGGCTAGCACCTGAAACAAGAGACCTTTTTAAAGAAATATTTAAACTCCTCCTTAGAGGCAGCTGAGTCCTGGGAGGTGACAGTCGACAGATGACAATAAGAGAAGACTTAATAACACTACAGAGAATTGATAAAATGATACCAAATACACGAAGCTAACAAACACACTCTCGATCCCAAACATAACCAAGCAGAAGTCCCAAAATAAACCCATGAATCACTGCCATACTTTTTTTTTTTGACTGTTAATTCTTTTTTTTTTTTATTATATTATGTTAATCACCATACAGTACATCCCCGGATTCCGATGTAAAGTTATGCTTCATTAGTTGCGTATAACACCCAGTGCACCATGCAATACGTGCCCTCCTTACTACCCATCACCAGTCTATCCCATTCCCCCACCCCCTCCCCTCTGAAGTCTTCAGTTTGTTTCTCATAGTCCATAGTCTCTCATGTTTCATTCCCCCTTCTGATTACCCCCCTTTTCTTTATCCCTTTCTTCCCCTACCGATCCTCCTAGTTCTTATGTTCCATAGATGAGAGAAATCATATGATAATTGTCTTTCTCTGCTTGACTTATTTCACTTAGCATTATCTCCTCCAGTGCCGTCCATGTTGCAGCAAATGTTGAGAATTCGTTCTTCTGATAGCTGAGTAAATATTCCATTGTATATATGGACCACAGCTTCTTAATCCAGTCATCTGTTGAAGGGCATCTCGGCTCCTTCCATGATTTCACTGCCATACTTTAACACAATTTTGGAAAAAGACACTGCCTCCTAATACTTCTCACCTAAAACAATGCTTTCATGTTTTGATTTTTCTGACAATCTTTGTTGTAGCTGTGATCACAGTGCTAATACAGTGACTAATTTTCAAAATGATGGGAATCATCTATAAATAAAAGATTAAGCAATATACAGAGGACTACAGAAAGCATGGTATTAGTACTCTGAGAATACTTTAAATTGTGGGTATTCAAATGGATAAACCCTCAGCTATCTGGAATGATTCATTCTTTGTAAGTTCTAGATTGCCAAGGTTTCACTGCATTAAATCTTTCTTAGAATATTTGAAAACATTTCCGGTATAGTTCTCTTCATATTCTTATGTATATTTCTTTGAAATATTTCAATATTCTCAGAATTTTCCTCCTACATAGCACTGAGTCAAAAAATGAAAGAGAAGTGGTATAAGAGTTCCTTCTCTGTAAAATTTTTCCTTAAGCCACAGCTACCTTTGGATACTCTGAAACAGAGTATAAGAAACAAGTCTCAACTCAAGATCCAAAATATTGTTACTACAGCAATATTTAAATGTGAGCGCAAATACAATATGGCATACAATCCCCTCGTGCACAGTGTGTTTGAGAGGCAAAAGACCAACTCTGTTACCAAAGGATCAATGAGAGTCTGAGTTGTACAATATAAGGCAGAGAACATAAGCACTATTCAAATACCCTGTAAAACAAACCTACTAAATCATGTTATCAGAGACCTGAATAGGCAGCACTGATTCTCTGGTTTAAATTGGGGCCACTTTTAATATGCAACATAAAAGCGTCACTAACTAAACTTAGACAATTATGGAAATGCATCTAGGACTGTCATATTCCCCAACACAACAGTTTAAGATCTTAAATATATATTTTGTCACTGCCTACGTTTATCTAAATACTTTATCTGTGTAAAAAATTTATCTTTCTTGTTTTCGAACGTCTCCCATTAACACAGCTGCCACCAGAGGAATACTTAGAATGGCACAGCAGTTCCTTTGAACTCTTAACTGAAGCTTCCCTCTTATCCACTGCTACATTCCCAGTGCCTAGCATGGAGCCCAACACCTAGTAATTAGTCAATACATGTTTTCAGAGCTTGGATAATCTTGTTGCTGGCAGAAGACACCATCAACATTAACGTGTAAGGAATAGTTTCTGATGGCAGGCACTAGAAAGTAGAAGAGCTCTACTATAAAGACTGTTTTGCTTATTAGAATAATAAAAAGTCAAAATGTTTCCAGATAAGCCAAGAAATATATATGCTATCACCTGAACTCATGCTGCCATAAAGAACAACAGAACACGACTAGACATTTTTGTAATTACAGAACAAAACGAAACAGTGAAGAATCAGCAAGACGTTTCTTGTTTTCCTAACAGTAGAAAGGAAACACTTGATGATACTGTTAAAGTAAGTCATGTTTTTGGTAAATATGTTTTTGTATTTTAAAATGGGGATCCAGAATTTAATACTTGGGAATAAGAAATATATCACTACAAAGCAAATGACTCAGGAGAAAAATGTTATATCACACCTCACACACTCAGATTTTTTAAAAAAGGCAGTTTGATGCTTTAAAATAGGCAAACATTTGAGACAGTAATCAAGTGAACTAGTTCTATATGAAATTCTCTCCTATAGAGCACTTTTGGGGGTAACTCTAATTTTGATATAATTTCAAATTTCTGAAAAAGTTGCGAGAGTAGTAGGAGTTCCCCTTCACCCAGATTCATCAACTGCTTACATTTTACCCCATTTGCCTTATCTGTCTGTATGTTTATAATCATTTTCTGAATCATCTGGGAGTAAATTAGAAATATTGAGCCTTTTCCCCCTAAATGTTAGTGTGTACTTGCTCATAAAGATATTCTTTTACATCACCATAATATTGTCATCAAAATAAAATTAACTGATACACTACTACTGTGTAATCATTTCAAATTTTATCAACTATCCCAATTATTTCTCTCACCTATCTAGGATCTAGTTCAGGAATCACACATTGTATTTAATAGTGGGTAGTTTTTGCCTTTCTTAACCTTGACAGTTTTGAAATGCACATGTCATTATTTTGTAAAATGTCCACGTAGCAATTTTTAAACCTAATTATTTGATTCATCTTGTAAATATAAGGATAGTTATTCATAAATACTTTGGGCTTGTAAATCAAGGAAAAGGACAGAAAATAAAGTCAGAGACACTATTTTCATTAGGCAGAGGAGGAACTCAATTCACTTTAAGAGTTAGATATTAAATCCAAAAAGATCAAATTCCAATGCAAAGAATATAACAACATTTCATTTCTTATATTTATCTTACTTATAAATCTAAGGATTATAAAAGATAAAAATGTAAATATATAATTTTGTATCATCACCAATAGCCTAATAAAAACAAACCCAATTCTTAATTAGCATCTACTTTAACGTGAGCATTTTTAGAGTTGTGTGACATTTTAAGAAAAACATATTCAGACAGACGTTGGTTATATGATTAGAATGGTAAAGAATTACATATGGAAGTAAAAAGAAAATCTGCATTAGCCACACAAGTCATTAATGAAAATTATGAACTTAAAACAATGGTAACTTCTTATGTATATAAAAAAATTTTGCCTATATACAGGTGTGTGTATATACAAAATATACACTACGAATATAATGATATACATAATAGAAATGAGACATAAGGGCACCTGGGTGGCTCAGTCGGTTGAGTGTCCAACTCTTGATTTTGGCTCAGGTCATGATCTCAGAGTCGTGAGACTGAGTGGGGGGTCAAGCTCCATGCTGGGGGTGTGGAGCCTCCTTGGGATTCTCTCTCTCCCCCCCCCAAATAAATAAAATTTAAAAAATAATAAAAAGATTTAAAAAATATATAAATGAGCCATAAAGGAACAAGGGCCAACTCTGCACTGCTGGTTAACAAGGTGCTACTGAAAGATGAATCGGGAGACAGGCAAGCTGAATTCCTGTTCTGGTAATGAAGGACTCTGAGCAGGCCTCAGATCTCTCTCAGGCTGTCTCCTTATATATAAAATGAAGGAGTCTGTGTAGAGCCATGGTTTGCAAATCTGGTTGACGATCTGAATCATTTGGGAGATTTAAAAAAATATATAAGCTGGGCCACTCTCCAGACCTTCTGAATCAACCTCTGGGATAAATGTTCCCTTAAATAAATCTAATGATAATAAGGGTGTAGAATTTTTCCTTAAACAAAATCTTATGTAGAAACCCCGTATATAATACAGGGGAGGGTGGGGCAGGTTCAGCTGATGTGGGATTGCGTGTCTCCCGAGTCCTGCTGTTTGCTTACAACCCACAGTTAATTCCTGATACGACTCCATGGGTCAGTTTGTAAACCATGTTCTAGAACAGAGGATCACTAACATGTCTTACATAAGTTCTAGTATGAGTCTTTTTGTCTTTTCTTTTCTTTCTTTTTTTTTTTAAGATTTTTATTTATTCATTCGAGAGAGAACAAGAGCAAGAGAGAGAGCACGAGCAGGATGAAGAGCAGGGGGAGAAGCAGACTCTCGGCAGAGCAGGGAGCCCGACGTGGGGCTTGATCCTGAGCCGAAGGCAGACAATTAACTGACTGAGCCACCCAGGCTCTCCTAGTATGAGTCTTTTATGCTTAAACAGTAAAATATTTCTTTCAGAGTTCAAATTAGCATAATTCAGTAGTTTTGAATTCTTAGGCAAATCACTTAATCTTCTGAGTCTCAGTTTCCTCCTATCATAGTGTGGATAAAGAACTCTAATCTCCAGGGTTGCATGGAGATTAAGCGGGATATCCAAGTAGAGCACTCGGCACATAGACTAACACAAGGCTTGGACCCAGTAGGTACCCAGTGAAATTAGTAACTTTCTTCCCCAATCCTCCCTCCTGCTCACTCCCTAAAAACACAAGAGTGTTGAAAATACTGTCGAGTAAGTGAAGACAAGTTTTTAAAAGATCATGGTTTAGTAACAAAAAGTAAACACTCACTGTAATTCTTTTCCTGTATACAAAGTTATGGGAACAAGGTAATTCTTTCAGTACTGAGATGTATCAAAATATATATATATATATAAAACCATGGATTCAGGGGCGCCTGGGTGGCTCAGTCGTTAAGCATCTGCCTTCGGCTCAGGGCGTGATTCCAGCGTTCTGGGATCGAGCCCCATGTCAGGCTCTTCTGCTGGGAGCCTGCTTTCCTCTCCCACTCCCCCTGCTTGTGTTCCCTCTCTCGCTGGCTGTCTCTCTGTCAAATAAATAAATAAAATCTTAAAATAAAAAAAACCAAACCATGGATTCAATTATGTGATTAGCATGCAAAGGGCTGTGAGAATTTGGCCTAATGTTAATATACACTCTGAATTATTCAGTCCTATTATTATGCAGTGTGGCACACGAATTTTATGAATGTGCTAAAAAAAAAAAGAGAAAGAAAGAAAGATGACAACAAAAACCCAAGACTCGATTATTATGCAAACAACAGAATGAATGACAGTTTAAAAAATTCTTTAAGCACTGTAAACCCTCTGAATTAAATTAGTAGTGCTCTCAACATGTATATTTAGTACAGCATATCACTGACAAGTCAAACGAGCCCTACTGTGCTATTGGTTACGTTATTTAGTAGACTTCAGGTAACATTCTTTTTTTTTTTTTTTTTAAAGAGGAGAACATTCAGGTGGGGGGGGGAAACTTCCAAAATCTTTATTATCCATCTAAAAATAAATCATTACTTGAGAACTGACAATATGTGAGGAATCTGCCTTTTAGAGATTTCTATTAGCAATGACTCAAATCTTTCCTATCTCGATCTACATTTTAGTCCTTATTTTTGGCCAATTTTCAGTAAGGAATATGACCTAAATGTCTTTAAAAATAGGTCAGCTGAGATTCTAAAGAGATGCGTGGGTTTCATTTTTACTTTTAATTAGTATACTAAATATGTGAAATCTCCTTGAATTTAAAGGAAGCTAAAGAAATGGATGGTATATCTTCAAAGGTAAATGCTTTAATCAGAAAATTTCAGTTTAATTAATTTTTTTAGCTCATACTTGTGAACATGGAATTGTAGAAATCTAAGGCTAAATGCTGTAACCATTGTGTTTAGCTTTGTGGTTTCACATTTATGTTTTATAATTCAGCAGAAAACAACTTGATTTGTTATCATGGAATGTGTGATGCTGAAGATAAAACTTTGGAAAAATACTTAATACTTCTGAAAAAGTTTTAAACAAATGAAGAGATGAGCTTTTGGATTACCACTAGTCTGAACAATTTTGTTCTGTCTGACAAATTCTTTAACCTCTGATATATTCATTAGTAAACGCCAACTAATTGAATCCATCGACATGAAAAACCACAGGCAGAAATCTGAAGTGCATACATCATGCTGAAGGATTTTGACTCAGCCTCAGCAGTAATAGTCAGTGAGGTCAGGTCAAAGAGGGTTAAACCAAGCCAGGATATAGCCAAAGGAATACATCAAACGCTGATTTTAAAAGGGCAATTAATCTTAGACAGAAATGCTTCCTGGGGAATGAGATCTCAATCTTAAGAGCACACTACATGATGTAGCAGTAAAAATGAACATATACAAGCTTACAGAGCTTTTATCCTATGATCACAAACAGAAGGAGAGTGCTGTTTATCAGAGAAATACAAACCCATTTAAAAATACTTACATTAACTTCTTCCGGATCTATACTCACTTAGCAGTACAGGTCTTAATGAACATATAATATCACAGTTAATATATACCACATATCTCTTTCCACGCGTAATTTTTATATTTTATATATTTTAAAAATTATTTCTGCCCCAAATATTCCCAGAGCCTTGGCTCTTAACATTCTAAATAAGATTTTCATAACATGTCTATGTTAATTTTTTCAAGGACTTTTGCTTATAATCTTTATATTTCTTAATGAGGAGGATATAAACCAAACTTTAAACCAAAAAAACCATAATTTGCTAAATAACAAAAAGAAAATTGTATTAAATTAAAAGACTGTAAGACCATCTTAATAAACTGATTAAAAGCCCCCTGGTAATTAGATAAAAATGTGATAAAAGTTAGAAATTTAAACTTATTCTTTTAAACTCAAAAAAAACAAAATAAAACTTTGAAAATACAGGTTGAAATGTTTTTGATCTGCTTTCATAAAATGACCCAGTATAATTCTAGCTGAGTGTACTAGGGACCATTAATATTTGTCAAGTATGAATTACAGGACAGCTCATTGGTTTATTTAAAATGTAAGCAATAATTACACTGTTTATATATGGTCAGAGTGAGGTCTCACAGGACTGTTTTAATGAAGAGATGACTAGCTTTTAATCACCTGCATGTGTTGTTATTTTGTTAAGGGAATTTTATTTTCTAGTGTTAAAGATGAAATATGGATTGTGCAAGTGTCTACACCCACTTTTTAAAAAGTCAGGTTAATTCATTTAACTTCTTGAGATTTAGATAAAGAACAATAGGTGAGAGGAAACCAGAGGCATCTTCTGACAGGTACAGTAACCTCATCTCTACTCAGGGAGAATAAGGAAAATTAACACTTTATTATTTCTTTGACTTCAGAAAAGACATATGTCAACGGACCAAGTAATTAACAGATTCTGTTATTACCAAGATTAGTCCGTACTGTCCATGTGCTGGGAAAAGCACAAAGATGGAGGGAGAGTGACACAGTCAAGGCAAAGAATTTCACTCATTTTAGTTTAGAATTTGATGGCAGAAAAGAAACTGTATTATAATTACCAAGTTTAAACTGAGCCTAACAAATTGCTTCTGTCCAAACTTGAGTACAGATTTTTGCCCACGAGGGCTATATTTTTTAGCTTTTTGAACCCCCATTGTGAATGACACTACATCATTCTTTCACATAAAATCTGCATCCAGTAAGGGAGAGAGAGAACAATGAAGAGCAGAGAGAGTCAGGATGAGATTGAAAGGCCGAGTGACCAGTGACCCAGTTTGGCAAGCCAGACTCACAGTATCTCAGCAGAGCTCTGAATGGGCCTTCATGGTTACTTGTGAATTGCTAAAACTTCAAATAAGTATGGGAACTGCTGCTTATGGTCTTCAATGAAAAACTTTCACTAACAGCAACACTTTCAGAACCCCCTTGCCTTAAGATTTTTACATGAAATATATTTTAACAAGTGTATGATTGAGCTGACTGCAGTGATTAAGTAGAGGCCCTAGCTTATTTCTTTCTTGCCAGAGCCAGATTTCTGGCATATTCTAATCATTTCTTTAAAAAAAAAAAAAAAAAGTAAAAATCAGTGGCACAGAACTCTTGCCATGATCTGATATATAAGCAGTTACAATACTGGTTTACATTTAAAGTTCATCATAAATTTATACCTTCTGTGCATACGTCAAATATCAAGTACCTGTCTCTGCAGAGTGGGATTATCAACAAATAAGAAAAAACTGCTTCTTTCTAACTCTATTTGGTAAATTTCTTATAAGTATAGTTATTTGTAAAAAAAAAAAAAATTAACAAAACTGAAGGAAAAAGATGTTAATTATAAAACCTTGAAAAATATGATTATGAAATCTCACTTAAACAAATACTTTGTTTAAGCCCTACAACCATCCTATAAGGCTAGGAGCAGGAACTACCCTTATTTTATAGAACAAGAAACCCAGATCCATTAAAAAAAAAAGAGAGAAAGAAAAAACAAACAACTAAATGATCTTCCAAATTAGTGAAGTTACAAAGGGATACTACAATGAAAACAAATTCTAAATGAGTGAAAAAAGAAGTATTGAAATTGTAAAACCTATTACTCTTACTCCTAAACCCTCGCTCTGATGAAGTTTGGGGGTTTGTAGGTTTTAGGTTTCTGTGGCATGAATTTGAGAGAGAACTGAAATACCCCCTCTTTTGGAGGGGGTCAGTGTCAGCATGCCTACAGAAGTGACTACTGTTGGCTCAAACCCCAAATCACAAGATATCAATCAACCAGCTTTAATTCTAACACTCAAAGGATCTGCCTCATACGAATAACAGGAGATTCAGATGTTTCTTTTCTCTAATTGCTCTGTCTGAAAAAAATTATAGCATCAAACAGTTAATTCACTTTATAAACAACCTAATCTTATGCTACAGAGCAAAGGAGGGAAAAAAGGTGAACGCAACATCTTCTACTTTCGGTAAAAACCTGTTCTATTTCTCATAAAAATAAAGTAATATAACTTTTTAAAGATTTTATTTATTTGAGAGAGAGAGTACAAGCAGGGGGAGTGGCAGAGGGAGCGGGAGAAGCAAATTCCCCACTCATCAAGGAGCCAGAAGTGGCGCTCATCCCAGGACTCAGGGATCATGACTGAGCTGAAGGCAGACACATAACCTTAACTGACTGAGCCACCCAGACACCCCTAAAGCAATACAATGTACTAACCAAGCAAACAGATCAATCACGTAGCTCCTCGGTGCTTCCCCCACATTTCTGACATCACTGAAAATTTTCTTCACATTAATGGGAAAGAGGGAGAAAAATCTGGCTAGTCTCTCAGCAAACAGAGTAGGGAACTTTTATTTTTTATTTTTATTTTTTTAAGATTTTATTTATTCATTTGACAGAGAGAAAGACAGCTAGTGAGAGAGGGAACACAAACGGGGAGTAGAAGAGGAAGAAGCAGTCTCCCCGCTGAGCAGGGAGCCTGATTCGGGGCTTGATCCCAGAACTCTGGGATCACGCCCTGAGCCGAAGGCAGAAGCTTAATGACTGAGCCACCCAGACGCCCCCAGGGTAGGGAAATTTTAGAGTAGCATTTTAGACCAGGTATTACCCATAGCAACCAGCCCCTGGATAGCTGGTGAAGGACTCTACACTTCTATAGTGCTCATGCGTTATGTCGAACCTGGTTTCTCCTTTTTATCTCATTTCTGCTCATCTTTTAAGACAGCTCAGTCTTCACTACCTCATCCAGAATAGATAAGAACAATTCCAGGTGCTTCCTAATATTCTTTGCAGATCTCCATTCCTGCACACACCGCATCTGGGCATCTTTCTGCCCATTCCAACTATACCAAAGTTTCATAACAGCAGGAACTACGTCTCACACCTCTTACTGTCTCCAGTGCCAGAAGTCAGTATGACGCAAAGGAAATGACTGACAAAGGATAAAATTCACAACATCAAATGGAAACCAAAAGTTAAATGGCAGTCAGGAAGGGTCTCAAGGAGTAAATAAATTCCCAGGAAGCAGAGCAGAAATGGAAATGTGAAAAGCCAAGTGGCTACAGGGATTGTACTTGTGGGTAAGAGAGATGCTGGGAAACTTCACTGATTTGCCGTGGAGTGTAAGCCTTTCCCTACACATAGACTCTATGTGTACAACAGCATATATGAACTCAGGTTTCAACTAGCAAAACTGTGACAGAGGACTGATCACCTGGAACCCTGATATAAACTTATCACAGTGAAAATGGACATTTTTATTCTCATAAGCCTAGCTTCCTAGGTTCTTCTATATTACATTAGAAAACTGGGAAATAAAATATGATTGGGCAAAGCTTGTAGGTGTTTTGTATTCTCTAAAGTAAAAGAATAAATGTTCTTAAATTTTTGTCGTTACTTTTTTGTAAGTTGTTTTTAATGAATAAAGAAAGAAGTATTTCACTTCAGTTCTGGTACTGAAGCTTAGCTCTGAGTCATTGTAACTACAGCTGACACCACAAAAAAAATTTACCTGAGCTCACCTTTGGTTATTTCCTGTTACCTCTAATTTGGCCAACTCCTCTAGCCACTTACAAAACAAAACAAAAAAAGGAACACACAAAGCAGCTCATCATTAGTTACTTGAGAACAATGACCTAAAGCACGTCTTCATAAATATTAGTACATTCTACTTTCATATGATTAAATAAGGCAAAATTCCTTCATGCATGAATCACTTGTTGTAAGAAGTAGTAGACAATGGTGCCACATAACATTTATGAAGTACTTTCTCTTTTTATCAGGTGATGACAGCCAGTTCTTATCCACACACACCCAATCTTAAAGTCTTTCGCTTTCAACTTAAGTCGGGTGCAGGTGTTTCAAAATGCTTCACAATCTGACAATACCACAGGTGTACTGAACCAGACAGTAAACAGTTCTTCACTGAAACAGTGACTTGATGTTTTGGATACTCCCCACAGATCCTGAAATGACAGTTATTTTCCAATATGATGTTACAAAAGGAAGAGGCAAATAAAAGTTTTTCCAAAGATAAGATAGTGGTATTAGAAATGCAGCCTCCTCTGGTATGAAAGGTACTATTAAAAGTACCTCAAAAGTATGGGTGCTATTTCTATCATTTCAATGAAGCCTGTGTACAGTATGTGTGTGTACTCTAATCAATGTAAGCACATGACAGCTGGGAAGAAGTCTGTCACAAAGATATCCACCTATCACCTCTGAGATTGCCTAAAGGGCAGATCTGTGGATTAGAGCCATGAGTGGCTACCTCACCGGCCCCTTTCAAAAAGAACGTAAGGGAAATCACATTGCCTATTCTCCGGTATGGATGTGCAGGTTGGGCAGGCTACAAATTTAGGAGAGAATAAAGAGCCTTTAAAGAATCAAACGCTTCACAAATCTGTGTGTCATTACCGTGCAGGGCCACGCTAATCTTGTGTGTACTGTGATCTGGGTGTAGGAATGGCAAACGAGCACGAACATACATTCTGACAGAGTGCGCCAGCTCAAAGCATGTGACTGCTTTTCATTTTCATGTCTGAATGTCATAGCCACCATTTTATAAGTTCAACAAGAAAGTGGCCAGAATTCTATAGAGGAACATAAAAAAGAACAAAATGGACAAAACAACAATAGCAGAAGTTCAGGTTCCTAAGATCATACCAGTAAATACCATAGGAGAGAAAGCATGAAGGCAAGCTCAGGTACTAAACATAAATCATATAATAAAGAGTTAGGAAAAAGCAAACATTTCAGAATGTTATTTTAAACTAAACAAAAAACTTAAAAGGTTGAAACAGTGAAAATGAAAACAGATGGAAGCACGCTAAAGCAAAAAAAACCAATAAACCAGGAGATGGAGATTTGAGTTCTAAACCTAGTTCTTCAACTAAGAAGCTAAGAGACCCTTAGCTACTCATCTAAGAAATCAAGGGACTGAACTAAATTAACATTAAGGTTCTATAATTAAAGATTCTTTAAAGATGTCAAATACCAAATTAACACCCAACCAATTTCTTCCTGTTCTCCTTTAGGAAATTTCCCCTCATCACTCTGTGTCTTTGTTAATTTTGCTGCTGGCTGGGGCATACATCATTATAGAACAGTCTTCTTCCAAGGGTTTGAATTTCTTTGTGATGTTCTCACTCAGTAGGCAAGGATCTTATTTTTTTTTTTAAAGATTTTATTTATTAGAGAGAGAGAGAGTGAGAGCACACAAAAGCAGGGGGAGCAGCAGGCAGGGGGAGAGGAAGAAGCAGGTTGCCTGCTCCTGATGCAGGGCTTGATCCCAGGACCCCAGGACCATGACCTGAGCTGAAGGCAGACGCTTAACCAACTGAGCCACTGAGGCACCCCAGGCAAGGATCTTATAAAGAAGTAAATTTTAAATGACATAAAGTTTTTCAAAGTAGATTGTTAAAAATCATCTAAGAAAAGAACAGTAAAGGGGCACCTGGGTGGCTCAGTCAGTTAACTTTCCGACTCTTGATTTCACTTCAGGTCATGATCTTGTGGGTCCTGGTATTGAGCCCCGCATCAGGCTCCATGCTGGGTGTAGGGCCTGCTTAAGATTCTCTCTCCCTCTCCCTCTGCCCCTCTCCCTGCCTCACTCTCTCTAAAAAAAAAAAAAAGAAGAGTAAGATAGCCATTTCAATTGCTCTTTTTTTTTTTTTTAACTGAAGTAGGTATTATATGAGTTTCAGGTGTACAACACAGTGATTCAACATTTATATACATTATGAAATAACCACCACCATAAGTCTAGGTGCCATCTGTCACCATATAAAGTAATTTCAATTACTTTTAGTTGATAAAAGCATTTTTTCAGTGTTCTTTAAAATACTACAAAGTACTAAAAAAGGATGAAAAATACAGTACAGAGAAATTAACTGAAAGCCAATGCTTGCAAATGGGACAGGTACGAATTGTATGAGTCCAATTTCTGTTAGCAGTAAAAAATGATTAATATCTTAATTATACTTCAAATGGAAAAACTAATCTATATTCCCAAATCCTCAAAAATGTGGCAAAATAGACATTAAACAGATTTAAAAAGAAAACAAACAAAAAACCAACCCTTATGGCATGGAAAAAATGAAATGGAATGGTAAGGTTAAGTTACTGGGGTTTCTCAGTGAAAATTTCTGTAACCTTAGTTCAAAAATAAAAGTTTACTTAAAAAGCTCTATAAGGAGATACAGGAAAACGGCAATACTGATTGTCCCTGGAAAGGGAAACCGAATTAGGGTTTGGTAGATATAGGTAGGGTGAGAGAGTTTTCAATAAATTCCTTTATATACTTTCTGATTTTGGAATAATATAAATAAAATTTTTAAAATTATTTAACTGAAGATAATACATAAAAAAACTTTAATAGGGCCTCATCAAAATTAAACATTTTTACTTTTCAAAAGAAAATTAAGACATGTCATAGACAAGGAGAAAATAATTGCAAATCATATGTCTGATAAAGACTTGTATCCTAGGGTGCCTGGCTGGCTCAGTCAAAAGAGCCAGCGAATCTTGATCTCAGGGTGGTGAGTTTGAGCCTCATGTTGGGTGTAGAGATTACTTAAATAAATACAACTTAAAAAGAAAAAAAGACTTGTATCGAGAAAATACAAATAATTCTCGAAACTCAGTAGTAAGATGAAAACTCCATGAAAAAATGAGTAAGGCATCTGAACAGACATTTCACCAAATATATCTACAAATAACAAAAAGTATATGAAAACATACTCAACATCATTAGTCGTTAGGGAAATAAAAAAACCAAGAGATACCACTACACAACCACTAGGATAGCTATAATAAAACAAAAAGCGTATGTTGCCAAGGATGCAAAGCTGGCAGGACTGTAAAATGACGCAGCCACTTTGCCAAAGTTTAGCAGTTTCTTAAAAAATTGAACACAAACCTACCATAAGACCTAGCAATTCCATTTCCAGGAAACCACTCAAGAAAAATGTAAACGTACGTCCACATAAAAACCTGTATGCGAATGTTCGTAGAAGCATTATACATAAAAGTGAAAAGCTGGAAACAATCCAAATACCCATCAGTCAGTGAATGAACAAAATATATACCCAACTGAATACTATTCAGTAATAAAAAGGAACAAAACTACTAATACATGCTACAATATGGATGAAACCCAAAAACATTACACTAAGTGAAAAAAACCAGTTGCAATTTCATACGATTGCATTTATGCAAAATATCCAGAAGAGGTAAATTACAAAGACAGAAAGCACACCAGTAGCTGTCTACAACTGACAGTAGGAGCAGAGATTAGCTGCAAACAAGCACAAGGGAATTTTTGAAGTGGTAGAAATATTTTAAAACTAGATTATGGTGATAGTTGCACAACTTACAAATTTATTAAAACTAAAAATTGAAGTACCAAAAAATTATTTAACTGAAACTCTTACTGAAAACTAAAATTACACAGCAATACAGATAGACTACAATTTCTCCTATGGTATTACAATCAACTTAATGTTAACTATGCCATGATTTAACGATCCTAAATACTGTCAGGTAATGACACAAGGAAATAATTCAGTACGTGAAATACTGAGCAAACGTTTTCACCCTAGCATGAGAGATACGAAGATATGTAAGACACCATCAAAAACCTTGCCTATGGAGCCTACTAGAGCACAGTGGTGACAAATGATACAGTAAGACCTTATACAGTAATACTGATAACCTCTTACACCAATGAAACTTGTTTAATTTCAACAATTTTGAGTAGCAGTCAATGATCTTTTCATTAATCCTTGCCGGTACTGGTTCTGCTGGTATTTTAGGTGCCCCCCTCCACTCCTCCTGAGCATCTGTGCACCCTAGAAGAGCTAGACCAGGAATGCCAGGAAAGGCAAGCACATCTGATTAAGGGAAATAGTTACAGTCATAGACCAAAGGACCTATTTTGAGTTCCATATTCTTTGTTTAGTCATTTAGGCTGAAATATCAACATTCCCCTAGTCCCACTTTGTTTCCAATTATGGTTGTTAGGCAAACTATTTCTTTAGACACTACACGCTTTTTTTTTTTTTAAAGATTTTATTTATTTATTTGACAGAGAGAGACAGCCAGCGAGAGAGGGAACACAAGCAGGGGGAGTAGGAGAGGAAGAAGCAGGCTCCCAGCAGAGGAGTCTGATGTGGGGCTCAATCCCAGAACACCGGGATCACGCCCTGAGCTGAAGGCAGACGCTTAACGACTACGCCACCCAGGCGCCCCAGACACTACATGCTTCTTGAACTGTGTGATACAGTTAGTCACGTAAGTAATAATATAATCACCCCAACTTAGAATGTTAATAAGAAACATACCATTATCTACTGAAGTTATATTGTTATAGTAATATTAATATATTTATTAATGCCTAACCTCTTTCCATAAAGGATATAAAGTAGCAAGTTAAAAATTTCTCTATATAATAAATACAAGTCTGTACAACATATTAACAAATATAGTAACATTCCACTGAAATTTCCCCAATTGCCTGGTAACCAACAGAACTATGATTGCGTCATTCAGCAATGGGGTGATGATCAAATTACGGTACATCGATATGAAGGACCATAGTGCTGCTATTTAGAAAACAGCTTTAAAGAATTCTTCTTGACTAAAACTATGTTCATGTTGTGTTAGGTGAAAGATGCAGCAGGACATACAATTTTACAAACACATATATACTCCTCTTAAATACACAAGTGTCTATATGCATGTGTGTGTCAATTGTGGTCTCTATGAGTTAGGGGATGATAGCATTTTTTTTCTTTTATTATTCTCTGCATTTTGTGTTCCTTATATTGCAATTAATAAAACAGAATTCAGCAATTTTTATATTTTTCCTTTGCCTACAAGAAATTAATTTTAACCTAAACTACAAAATGAGGACTATGAAATAGGGTAAGTTGTTAATTGCACATGTGAAATGTCAATGCCTAAGGGAGCAATGCTGAAACATTAGGAAGTGGTAGAAACTTCAAAGAAAATACTTATCTGTTATTTAGTATTTTGAACTTTAAAATATCAACCAAAGGTAAGAAAATTTTTTTACCATCTCTTATTCCTTTAGAATGAAGAGACACAATGCAAAATGTAAAACAGTATTTACCAGAACAGAACCCACAAATGAAAGACCCAGGGCACCAGAGATGTGGTAAGAGAGTAATTAAAAAGCAGTATTATTTTATTTTGCCAAAGAGAGTCAATTCCTTAATTTGTTAGTGTCAATAATTTATAAAATAATAAATTAAACATCAAATGCTTCTGTTTCAAAAGACTGTTCCCTACAAGATAATGAAAATATCTTCCTAAAGCAACCAGTAAATGTTATTTATAAATGCAGAATGCTTATGTTATACTTCAGTTAACAAAAAGAAATGAAAGAACTGTTTTAATGTTGCTGACTGTATTACCTTCAGGAGCAACTGCAGAAGGACAAACTTCTTTGAGGAGATCGCCCAGCGTATGCAATTGTCCATCTGCAGCCACAGGACGAAAAAGCTTCTGAATGAAAGGTCGTTCAGTTGTTGTCTATTTGAAAAATGAAAAAAGAATTCAAACAATTAAGTCTTTGTTGCTGTGAATTACAAATTAATAGATCAAAAATTTAAAGCTGGCATCAGATGCCTTCTGAGATAGTGTAATCAGAAGCATAAAATATCAATGCTCAACATAAAATCAGTACCAAAAATGCTTAACATAAAATCAAGTAAATCTAATCGTGAGAAGCAATCAGACAAATCCAAAATGTGTGACATTCTAAAGACAACTGGCCAAAAAAGAAAAGGAGAGAAAAGAAAACACAAGACAACTGGCTTCAACTCTTCAAATAAGTCAAAGGAAGAACAAAACAATATAAAAAGATTAAAAAGGATTGGTGAGATATAACAACTAAATACAAAAATAAATCTTGACTGAATACTGGGTGGGAGGGAAAAATCAGCTATAAAAGACATTTCTGGGATAACTGGGGAAATGCATAATGAACATTAGATAATATTACTGAATTAACGTCAAATTCTTAATGATTATAAGGATAATAGTTATGAGGACAATATCCTTTAAGAAATTCACGTTTACATATTTAGGGATGAGGAACTATGCTGTCTGAAACATCCCTTCAAATGGTTGAGTGCGCACAAGCACGCCTGAGTATAAATGTGGGAAAATGTTAACTACTGGTGAATCGAGGTGAACGGTATACAGTCTTAGCTGTTTTATTATTTTAATTTTTCTGTACATTTGAAAATTTTCAAGAAAGACTTATAAATAGAGAACAAACTGACGGTTGCCAGAGGCGAGGAAAGTGGGAGAATGGGAAAAGTGGGTGAAGGGGAGTGGGAGATCCAGGCTTCCAGTTAGGGAATGAATAAGTCACAAGGATAAAAGGTACAGCACAGGGAATACAGTCAATGGTACTGTAATAGCATTGTGTGGGGACAAATGGTAACCACATTTGTGGTGAACACAGCATAATGTAGAGAGTTGTCCTATCATTATGTTGTACACCTGAAATTAATGTTAATGGTGTATATCAACTATATCCCAAAAATTAAAAAGAAAAATAAATCAGAATCCAAAAAAATTTTTCAAAATACCAGATATAGCATTTCCTCTGACAACTATTATTAGCAGTATGTCATAATTTACTGCTGATAATTTCAACGTACTGCCCACTTTTAAAATTCAGTTTCATTTATAGGAGCATGACAATGATGAGGAAAGCCTCATGACACACAGTGCAGAGGCCCTGAAATCAGCCAGTGTATGAACAGCACTATCACTTATGCACTCTTATGATTTTGCATCCAGTTTCTTTGGAAAATTGGGACAATCTGTATCTCTTCAGTTTGTTGTGGAAAAGAGTGAAGAACAATGCCAAGCACACAGAAAGAGACACAGAGAGAGAGAGAGAGAGAATGAATGAATGAATATTAAAGATAATAAACACCCTGCCCCCAACTGTTATTTTAAGATGTTAAGTTTTTATATTTAAGTCTCCATGGATAAAAAATCATAAAAACATACAAGAAGAGAACAATGCCATATATTTTATAAGAATACTTGATAAGTAAATATACTCATATATTCATTTTTACATGTAGTATTTACATACAGTATTTTAAAAAATTTTTACATATTTTTCATATATTTTCATATAGTGCTTTATGATAAAATGATTTCAAATACCTAACCATTAAAGACAAGTTTGCTTCTTTTTTAATCACAGAGGTACACCTCAATTTCTTCAATATTACTATTATAGATTTTATATAAAAAATAATCTGCTTTTAATATGGACATAAACTAAAATGTAAGAAAAATAGACATGATTACAGCTTGTGAGCTACCTTTCCCCAGCTCTTTTTTTTTTGTTTCTTTTAAAGTAGATTTCACACCCACAATGGAGCCTAACACCAGTCTCAAACTCAGGACCCTGAGATCAAGACCTGAGCTGAGATCAACAGTTGGGACGCTAAACTGACTGAGCTACCCAGGCCTCCCTACCTTTCCCAGCTTTATACTGTATATTCAGTGGACACATAAATAAATGTTAAAAATAGTATTCCAATAATAGTTAAGTATCTGTGTAAAAAAGCCTTGATAACTTGATAAAATCTTGATCATTAATATGCATTGAATATAAAGCAATTCATTTCACTAATTGAACTCTATGGGTTTTTTTAAAAAGTATGACTGATATCCTTCAATTTAGGAAGTTCATACATTTCACACAAGATGAAACAGAACGATGTGATGCACAATCAAGGATTAACTATGTGACGATAATAAGGGTTCGGGGAGTTCGGAGAAGAAATAAATGAATAGAGGACCGTAGTAATAATTTAAAATAGCCACCACCCACTTAGGGTTTTCTATCTTCCAGGCAATGAAGAGGCTTTTAAGACTTTTTAGCAAAGGAAGTGACGTGATGAAAGAGGCTTTTCTAAAAGCTAATGGAAAGCAGCACTGTGTACGAGGACTCGGTTATGGGGTAACATCAGGAAGATGGGTGAGAGGCTGTCTGAATAATGCAAGCCTATGTGATGACAACTGGGGTTGGGGCAGAGGAAAAGGAGGGTCAGGACTATACGCCCAATTAAAAAAAATAAAGTTAAAATGTATCATGCATAGTCTGATTTGAAAACACTAAGATTTTCAGCAAAGTCAAAAATTTTTTTTCAAGATTTATTCACTCCCTACTTAGTGACAAAACTGTGAGGTGAATGGCTATAATAATACATATTATAACCACCTGAAAGCAATAGGCTAAAAAGGCCCCAAGTGGGCTTAGCTAGATATCAAAAAAACAGAAAGTGTCCTTCACTCCTATTCCTAGAAAAATGGCCTATAATTTCTCTGTAGCTCTCTTTTTTCTACTCTCCCAAATCTGAGCAGTGATAATAAAGGTATAACTTCAACAACCTTTATAATGATGTTATTTGCGTGGGTGGAGGAGAAAAGGCCTTGTAGTATTAACATATTCTAAGTAATTTCTGTAGAACAGTAACCAAAAAAACTCTCATCAAAGTAAAGTGCTGTTTCTCATGTAACAAAAACCTTACTTTGAAAGAATAATTACCCAAATACCTCGATCAAAAATGTAATAAACATCTTCTATTCAATATTTATCAGAGTACCTTTATATTCTTATTAAAATTCAGTATTCTAGAAAAGAGCAGTTAAGTGTCTGAGTAAGTTACACCAAAGATTATGAAAACGACTCAGTTTCGGGAGTTACTGCCCCTTAAAACAAAAGCCTTTCACAGATGGATCATGCATTCAAGTACTGTACAGAGGTTCAGAAGGGCAATGAGAATGGAGGGTAGATTCATGCAAATTTCTTGGCAGATCTCATTAAACCTAAACTGAAGTTCAGCAGACAAGACTAATATGCTAGAAGTATTTAAAAGCTATCTTCCTCTTGATATATCAAGAATTTTAAAGATAGAAAAAACTCTACAAACATGAATTCTGCAAACGTTGATTTAGTATACATGAAACTGGACAATACTAACGATATCCATGTAATCTGAATCTTGGCCTGACAGACAAGAAAGCTGCTCCAACAGTAACATAAGACAATACTTACTTAATCTAGCCATTTCTTTGTGAATATGCAAACTATTTTCAGTGACTTCCAAGAGGTAGTATTGCTCTCTCATAAGAAATAGTATGACTTCATAAACTCATCTTTGAAACTGCCCTTGCTACTTTAACAAATATGTTACTCATTTCTTAAATACACCAAACAGAACACAAAATTGGGGTGCTACTGGCTGGCTGCTCCTCATCCCTCCTCTTCTCATGTACCCTCACCAATGAAACAATAACTTTTCCTGTATGGAAAAGTTATGTGGTTGATTTTGCCTTGTAGATACATGGAACAGAGGCAAAGGAATCAAATTGATAAAAATGTTAAATCTGTAATAGTTTAGTGAATCTTACACATTTTCTTAAAGTGACAGTTCAAGAGTTACCCTCAAATTCTTAGAGATGATGTGTGTTACAACTATTGTGTAAACTGGAGGCTAATCCTATTATTAATCTTCTATCTAAGAAGTAAGAGACAGGGAAAAGGTTTATTTCCAACACAGCCAAACAGGTTAACCAAACAGGTTAACATTAAAGCTGATAAAACAAGAAATGCCGACTTATGACTTATTATGTTAGGCTGAAAGATAAGACAATGTATGGACTTTAAGAGTAACAGGAACAATGGATATATCATTAAGACCAAGTTTGATTCTTATGAGTTCATAAAGTACATACTGCAACAAAAACGCGAGGCAGTTGTTGAAGAGCACAGGCTTTGGAGCCAGAAATAATTGGCTTTAAGTCCAGGTTGTGTCATTTATTACAGACCCACTGGCACAGTTACCCGACTTTCCTGTGCCTCAGTTTCCTCAACTATAACACAGGAATAATTATATATATGTACACATATATGCACAGGCATAAATGGACATAATATCTACACTGTAGAGTTTCTGAAATAATAAAATACAAGCACAGCACAATCATGGTACATATGACCACCTAAATACACATCCTAAGACATGATCAACAGTTTTAGTTTTATCCCAATTTAGCAGACTTAAGTTTATTCAAATCTTATTTTCTCTTAAGTTCAACGTCTGGATGCTAAATCATGAAATTCAGCTTAAAGGAAATACTGATACACTGGACGTCATGAAAATAATAAAAAAAAAAAAACCCTTTTGTTCTGTTAAAGATCCTAAGAAGATGAAAAGACAAGCCATAGACTGGGAGAGAATACCTGTAAACTCAGTTCCAATAAACTTCTTATATCTAGAACACATAAAGAACTCTAAAATTGCAACAGTAAAAAAAGCAAAGAATTCAACTAGATAATGGGCAAAAGACAGACATTTTACCAACGAGGATATACAGATAGCCAAAAAAGCACATGAAAAGATGTTTGACACATCATTAGCCATTAAGGAAATGCAAATTGCCATACCCCAATGCATTACTACACACCTACAAGAATGTCTAAAATAAAATGCTGGTGAGCACGTGGAGACACTAGATCACTCATACGTTGCTGGTGAAAATGTAAAATGGTAAAGGCCCCCCTGGAAAAGACTGTGGTAGTTTCTTACAAAACCAAACATGTATCTACCATATGACTCAGCAATTATACACTTGGGTATTCCCAGAGAAATGCAAACTTAGGTTCTCAAAAAGCTCATACATAAATGTTCATAGCAGCTTTACTTGTAATACCACCGAACTGGAAATAATCCCAATGTCCTTCAGCAGGTGAATGGTTAAACTATCTATGGTATATCTATACCATGGAATTCTACTCAGCAGTAATAATAATAATAAATTATTATGATAATGAACAACCCTATTAATATATGGAATAACTTGTATGGAACTCAAGGGAGTTATGCTGCATGGAAAGAGCCAATGTCAAACATACATACTGCATGATTCCATTTATGTAACATTAGTAAAATGATAAAATTTCAGAAATGAGAACAAATTCATGGTTGTCAGAGGTTAGGGAGAGGAAGAAGTGAGGTAGATGTCTGTGGCTATAAAAGGGTAGCCCCGGGGCACCTGGGTGGCTCAGTCAGTTAAGCAGCGGCCTTCAGCTCAGGTCATGATCCCAGGGTCCTCGGATCGAGCCCTGCGTTGGGTTCCCTGCTCAGTGGGGAGCCTGCTTCTGCTCCCCTCTCCCTCCCTCTCTTTTTCTCTGTCTTAAATAATAATATCTTAAAAAAAAAAAAAAGGGTAGTCCTAGGAATGTTTGTGTTGGAACAAAACTGATGAAATACGAACAAGGTTTGTGGGTTGTATCAATGTCAGTTTCCTGGTTATGATATTATATTATAGTTATACAAGACGTCAAGAATGGAGGAAACCGGGTGAAGGGTATAAAGATCTTTCTGTATTATTTCTTAAAACTGCATGTGAAGATTATACATGTTAAACTGATGTAAAGCATTTAGAACAATGACTAGCACATAGTAAATGCTCAATAAGTGCTGTTAATGTTCTCATCAATGTGACCTGACACTCAACAGAAATGTACTGAATACAAATATGTATTTTGTATTGAGTCATAAAACAAAACATGCAGGATTATAAGAAGATATACTAATCTCACAGCCATCCTGTCACTACACGGCATTACCGATATTTTACTGTTTTGGTCATATATGTTGTATTAACATATAATATGAATTAGAAATGTTGGTTTTGTCAAAAATTACAATTTACAGCTAGAAGGGTACACACCTGGCTCACTGACCATGGAGTCAGACCATGGAGTCAATGACCATAAAGAGGAGGAAGAATCCCATCAGATAGTAAAAGGAGATTCTATTCACTGAAACAAAATGAGACTAAAAGTTACGAAAGAGAAAAACAAAAATTCAGCAAGGATACAACCTAAAAGATGCTCACTAGGTGCAAGGTAATTCACTGGGTTGTGAACCTTAAAAATGGCCTTCAGTAAAAGGCAGGAAGGTGGGAAGGAGTACGGGGTTAGGGGTCTCCCACTGAAACAGCAGGCAGAATCTGATGATGACAAAGGACCTGGTTGTCATAAAAGCTTGGACAGAATCAAGGCTGCCTGCGTGGCTCAGTCGGTTAAGCGTCTGACTCTTGATCTTGGCTCAGGTCATCATCTCAGGGTCCTGAGGTTGAGCCCTGTGTTGGGCTCCTTGCTCAGTGGGGCATCTGCTTGAGATTCTCTTTCCCTCTCCCTCTGTCCCTTCCCCCGCTTGTGCACGCTCTCTCTCTCTCTCTAATACATAAGTAAATCTTTAAAAAAAAAAAAAAAAAAGCTTGGACAGAATCATCCTAGTAGTAGTATCCAGGTTCAGGATCTCCAACCACTGACCTGAATCCCTGTAAAGTGATCATTTGCTCCGGTGAGCCTTAGATGGGTATTCTTAAACAACTATTTTATTTATACTTTATATATGTTGCATTTTCCCAGGTGTAACAAGTTTCTACGTCATTAACTGCTTTGTGTGTATAGTTTGTAAGTTCTCAGAAATAGGATGATTGATTCACTACATTTACAAGTATAATTTTTTTGATTTACAAGAGTTCTGTAAGTATAGCAGAGGGTTTCATTTGTTAGATATGTAGGTATTTTTTAAAAATCAGCTATACTGAACTTAACAAATTAGCTAAGTCTATGTGTTGATTAATAAAGAATATAATTTGATTTGTTTCAATGGCCATATAAGTAGTTCTAAGTCTTTTAGAAGAACTGAATCTGAAGGAGGATAAATTAGATAAATAGTAAGAAGTAAAAAGGATTGCTCTCATTTGTATATAAAAATTACTATATCTATAACCAGCATAAATTAAACTGAAAGACATTATAAAACCTAGATTTTACCATTTAAAACTCTAACATAACACAAATAACTGTATGTCATCCACACACAGAAGCTACCTCCAATATCAAAAAGCTCACCAACGAAATCAGTGTACTTTCATTTGACACACAATTTTAAAATATGAACTAAATTTAATAATTTGAAAAGCTTTACATGATAAGCCCTGAAAGTTCATTGTTACCAAGATGGTAACAATGATGAAGACTGATATAACTTTCTTATAGATTCCGAGGTAAAAACAGCAACAAAAAACCAAATCCACAATATAATACTTCACAGAATCACACAGTCACTGATACTCCATTAACAGCAGTGACAGGCATTACAAAGATACAAAGATAAACTGCAATGAAGAATACTGTACTTATTTCCTGCCTATGTTTAAAAAAACTGAGAATGCTTATAACAAAAGCATGTGTATAGTGACAACAAAAACTATTAACACATGTAGTTTGAATAAAATTATCCCAATAGCAGTACCCACATACAGGACCTCTGACTAATGACCAGAGGGCAGGGGGTAAATTACCTCAGAAATCTTTACTCATTAAACATTTACTGAGTACTTACTTACTAGGGCACTGCTGCTGGTAGAAACAAAATGAATAAAGTACACATAAATAATTGTAATACAGTGTTAAATGGTAAGAGAAATATGTACAAAGTGCTATGAGAGAAAATTTAAAAGCCTGAGCACAAAATTTAACTGCACTTTTTGGGCAGCTAGAACAAAAACAAAAATAAAAACGAAAAGGCTGTAACTGGTTTCGTGATTTCATCTTCTAAGAGTGGAAGATATATACCAGTAGGTACAAAGGAAAATATGCTAAATGTGGTAGAATTTAAGGTATGAAAACACTAGGGAGTTTCAAAAGAGGATGAAAACAAAGAAGGGAATATAGAAGGTTCTAAAGTTTCCAATTTGAAATACATAGTATTTTTTTAAATAGAGAAAGAGATAAAACCATTTCAGGCAAAGCGCAGTATCAATCCTTTCTTTCACATGTCCCTCCTCACTAAAGGATTCAGAGAGCAGCTGCCCCGTATAATGATACCTGTGAGAAATGAGTGAATGGGGGGACAAAAGCGAGCTAAGAGCTTAGCATCTAGCGCTTGGAATGCCAAATGTAGTGAAATTAACAAAGCCTTGGTGGAGTCCCAACTCACAACATGACTGACTGTATATCTTGGGCAAATTACACCAATCTTCAGCAGTCTGTTTCTGAATTTGAAAAATGGCAATAATATGTATCTTTGAATGACTGCCATGATAAGTAAGATGAGATACATACAAAACCTACTACAACAGGTGCTTAACAAGAATTGATTTTCATTCCTCCCTTTTAAACCACTGATAACTGTGGAACCAAAGAAAGGTAACATTAGTCCTCACAGAATCAGTAACAGAGAAAATGAAAAATAATTGGTATTCAAGCATCAGTTCCCTTTGAAATCTTGTTAATTAGAATAAATATGTGGCAGAAAGAAAAAGAAAACAGGGGTTTACACAGGATATGCTGCCAGATATTACCAACAATGACACATGATAGTGCTTCAAACTGTCACATGCATATTTGGCCGAAGATATATTCATGCATGTCAAATTTTGTATCACAAGCTTTACAAAAGAAGTCTCATATTAAAATTAGCTTAAGAATATACACAATTATAATACCTCATTAAGTAAAAAGAACAGACCATTTTCAAATGAATGCTTTTAGACCTTTACAGTAAACAGTCCTTTTGGTGGTCGGAAGTGGGGGGGAGAGGCAAGGAGAGGAGCTGGTGGGGAGTGTGGGGGAAGTCTGTGCTACTTAATCAGACTACTTTTATCTTCTATGTAGGGATGTAGGAGACCTGAAAATAAGCACTTTCTGTAGTTATGATACCAGAGTCTGAAGTCCACTTTTAATATTCCCAACAACACTAAAAAATAATAATTAACAGTTGAAAAGCTGTCATTATTATAGTCAAGGACACTTAATCCTCAAAGAAGTAGTATCTTAATTGAGACTATGATTAAATGAAAGCACTCATCAGAATTATATCCATACATCTGGTTTGAAGTTCGTGTTTTGTGTTATTTAAATTGCTGTATTTATTATAATTCTGTCTAGACAATGCCAAATATATTTTGTCACATAAATGGTTAAGGAAAATATTCTTCAAATACAGGCAACAGCTTGTGTCTTCCTCATATCCATTCACTGAATAAAATGTGTTAGAGGGAAGCACCCTCTTACTCAAGATTGAGATCAACTGAATGCTACATAAAAGTTGATTTATAAAACAAGTTATGGCTTTTAAATTTTTTATATGAAATTATCAGTAAAGTGGCCAAATGAGAAGCTTCCTACAAAAGTGCTAGGACTGATGTTTTTAGTAATAATTATCTTACTTCTTCTAAAGTTTCTTCCAAAAGATTTGAAAACCATATCAAGAGAATCATAGTTTAAATTTCACGATCTATATGAGATTTAAAATATCTTTGTGAATTTTATCCAAATCCACACTAAAAAGGTGCATACAAGAGTGATGCAATTAATAAACTTTTCTACTGAAGAATAAAAGGGCACTTTTATATTTAGACTATTTCTATCTTTATGGTATACTTACGTACAATAATTAGGCAGCACTTTAAATTTGTGTAAATAAAGAAATCAAAGTAGCAAGAAAAAACATTTGAGTAAAAGAGGTTGTACTGACCACAGAACTGAAATTCTGTTCTCTTGATGCTCAGTTAAGTGTCTCATCCACTAGAAAAGTCCTTCTAACCCTGGGCCAGGAGCTAGTGAAGCTCTACAAAGATCCTTAGCCCTCTTAGCATGGTCTGTGGCTTTTCCAGTGCTGCTAAATAAAGTTTATAATGTGGGAACATGGAAAATTATGTTTCTGACACAAATAATTTTAAAAATTCATCGCACTGAAGTATCATCAAAAGCAGATTTTGCAGGAGTGCCTGGCTGGCTCAGTCAGTACAGCGTATGACTCTTGATCTTGGGGTTGTGAATTCAAGCCCCACGCTGGGTAAAGAGTTTACTTTAAAAAAAAAAAAAGCAGATTTCATAAATTTTGGTGATTTTTTTTTTTTTAGAAGTAACAAATGAAAACAAGTGACAAATATTTCACAGTTCTCCCTGCTGAAGTAATCTGGTGATTATAAAATTAAAAAAAAATAGCACTTGACTACTCTAAAGAATAAATGAAAAAAAAGCAATGTATTAAAACTCCTAGAAGAAAACACAGGAGGAAATCTTTATGGCCTTGAATTATGCAATAGTTTCTTAAGAAGATATGACAACCCAACAGCACAAATGACCTAAGGAAAAGTAAGCTAGTCTTCATCAAAATGAAAAATCTCTGTACTTCAAAGACACCATCAAGAAAATGAAAAGAAAATCACGGTATGTGAGAAAATATTTGCAAATCATGTATCTGATAAAGGATTCATAACCAAAATAGAGAAACTTTTACAATCAACGGCAAAAAGACAACAAAATTAAAAAATTAGCAAAGAATTTGAAGATATTTCTCCTAAGATGACATACAAATAATCAGTAAGCACATGAAAAGAAGTTTAACATCATCAGTAATTAGGGAAGTGCAAATCAAAACCAAAAATATACACCCCTTCATAGCTGTTAAGGCAGTTATACTTAAAATGACAGAAAATAACTGGTGTTGGCAAGGATGTAGACAAATGGGAACCACTGAACATTGTTGGTGAGAATGTAAAATGGTTCAGATGATCTGGAAAGCAGTCCAGCAGTTCCTCAAAAGATTAAACACAGAATTACCACATAACTCAGCAATTCCACTCCTAAGTATCTACCCAAGAGAAATGAAAATATATGTCCACACAAAAACTTGCACACTAATGTTCAGAGCAGCAGTTACTCATAATAGCCAAAAGGCAGAAACAATCCAAATGTCCATCAATTGGTGAATGGATAAATGAAACATAATTTTTTCCTGCAATGGAATATTAGTTGGCCATAAAAAGGAATGTACTGAAGCATTCAAAAACACTGATGAACCATGGAAATATAATCCAAGTAAAAGAAGCCTGACACAAAAAGCCATATATTATAAGATTCCATTTATACAAAATGTTCAGAACAGGCAAACAGAGACAGAAAGCAGTTTAGTTGCCACAGGCTGGAGGAAAGGGAGAATGAGGCGTGACGCTAATGTGGTATACGGTTTCTTTTTGGGATGATAAAAATGTTCTGTAATTATATAGTAGTGGTGGTTGCACCAACTCTCTGAATATTTTTAAAATAGAAGGGAAAAAAATCAATGAATAGTACACTTTTAAAGGGGGAAGCTTATGATAACGAACTTATACCTCAATAAAGCTGCTATAAGAAAAGAAAATAATGTAAAAAGACCTCATATGGATTGTGAGAGGAATCCTTCTGGGGTGATAGCCCAGATTCATCATAGTTTGATTTATAAGTATTCATCATACCATATGTCTACTTCATGATTTTTTAAAAAATGTTAATTATATTTCCTTTCAGAATTGAAAAAAAAAATTAAAGGTTAAGAGCCCCCAAACAATAAGGATCAGAGAAATATTCCCGCCCTCATTAATTTAAAAAAAAATTACAGATTTTTCTTTAAAAAGTTGTACAGCATACTGGCAATTTTAATGTTGTCCATGGAAATTTAAATAACTTTGCCTTAAATGTTCACCAAAACTCATTTAAAATTCATGCTCTGATACTTAAAATAAAGCCAAAAAGGTTCTGAAATTTAAAAATGCTAGTTAAAAGGGGGTAAGGTGTACTAAAATAGACATGGAATTTAATAATAAGGTGTTATATAAAATAGAAGTAGTCTATCTTACCAAATATAGTGTCTGGATCATAAATAAAGTCCTTATTGATAAACTGCTACCCAGATTATAGACTCACATGTCTACTATTTCTGAGCTTTCTCAGAAACCTCTCCACCAGTCAGGGTAGCAAAGGAACTGCTCATCTTCCTTTGTCCTTCCTTACTAGCTTGGAACCTCTGATTGCCATCCACACTGCTATGACCTAAATGGGGAGAAGGGACTCTGCAGTAAGAGGAAACTCTTCCTCTTGCAAATTCGTGACTTAGAATCTGGAAAGGTGGGGCACCTGGGTGGCTCAGTCGGTTGAGCGTGGGGCTCTTGGTTTCAGCTTGGGTTATGATCTCAGGGTCACGAGACAGGGCTCTGCACCCAGTGGGGAGTAAGCTTGGGATTCTTTCCCTCTTTCTCCCCCCTTCCCCTGCATACAAGCCCCCATCTCCCCCCAAAAATGTGAAATTTTGGGAATATAATATGTACAGAGAACTGTCTATAGAATCCAAAGTAGGCTGATGTATCCCAAGAGCATTTTATTTCAAGATAGTAATAATCCAATACCACCAATTCAGCAAGTCAAATTACAGGTTTCTTTTTCATAATGGAAGTTTTAAAATAGCACAAACATTTATTTAGTACACTGAAGTGGTGATTTTTAAATGGGGTTCTAAGAGGATCACATACATCAAAGATGAATTCTTGTGTAATTTAGGTGAGCTTATCTGAGAAATGGAAAGGAGATTGTGGCGAGGGGAGGCAAGAGGCATTCTGCTTCAAAGAATTCACTAGCAAAAGAGGATACACTGTGGCTAACAGCTACAATCACTGTACTTACTTTAAAGCCCTCTTAGGAATCAGGTCTTAAAAAATGATAAACTTCGTTGGCCTCATGAATAGGTATTAGCTAAACTACAAAATGAGTGAGACCATGGTATTCCAACTTAAAAATACAGTGCTTTATTTAAGTAGTTTTTTTACTCTTCCAAAAGCAACATCATTAGTCCCTAGAATTGTAATTAAAGGAAACCTTCCTTATCACACAGAATATGGATTTCAATAATATTTAATATGGGCATTGTTAAAACACTCCAAAGTAATAAAACTATTCATTTATATATGATATGATTTAGGAAGTCATGTAAGTCAAAAAATCTTTAAACTTTACAATGACAATGTATTAGGGGGAAAAGCAAATTTGTTAGTTCTACTCCATTAAGGATTCCTCATGCAATGTAAAAACTGAGCTCACGTTACACTTTGATGTGTACATCCTTTTGAAAGCTACTCTACCCTGTTTTATATGAAGCATCTGTAGCTAAAATGAACACCTAGTGAAGAGTACGGATGCCGCATTACATAAGCAGACGTCAGAACTGGCCAAGCTGATTCTAAGTTACTTTAAACATGGACACAGAGTCAGAAATTAGCTATGGCTTACTTCTTAGAAGTAAGAGATAATTACCCTCATCATGATGAAAAGGATTTTCAATGTAAGCTAATAGAGGTATTTTTCCTATAGCAAAGCTCTGCTTTTAAAAATAAACCTCAAAACTTTAATTAAAATAGGAAATGCTTTACTACATAGTAAAAACACTTCTCAGTTTGTGAGGCAGAGAAAAGGAAGGACTCTGTAAAGGAGGAAAGATGGGACAGAAAGATGAAGAGAAAGAAAAGGGAAGGAGGAAAAGAAAAGAGAAAGGAAGAGTAAAAGGACAGAAGGACCTACTGAAGTATATGATTTCTCACAAATTTTAAACTAGCAGGAGAAATTCTTTCCTTTTATACACATGAAGTGTTCCTCTTATATATGCTTTGAAAGATCTAGACAAATTAAATGTTAAGAATCTTATTACATCAGATTTCTGAGTTTTCAGTTTTGAAAGCATGTTATTTCTTAATATATTAATTGTCTACATGGCAAATGCAATTTGCATTAACAACGTTTTAAAGACAAGTTTAGTGTAAAACATGGTTAAATTAAGTTCAATAAATAAGTAACATACATTAGTTTGACTTCTCAAAGTTTTGTGCACATTGACTTAGCCATGTATCTAAAATATAAATCACTCATTAGTGAACTCAATAATCATGTGAAATCCTCAGCTTACTAATTCATTATCATTCATAACTAGTACAATTTTAATTTATGTTGTGTACAAAATTGTGTCACAACATATGCATGTAGACAGGTCACTTTTTAAAAAAGATTTATTTATTTGAGAGAGAGAGAATGAGCAGGGGAGGGGGAGAGAGAGGGAGAAGCAGACTCTCTGCTGAGTGGGGAGCCCGATGAGGGACTCGATCCCAGGACCCTGGGATCACGACCTGAGCCGAAGGCAGATGCTTAACCAACTGAGCCACCCAGGCATCCCAACAGGTGACTTTCATGAAAAGATCACAGCCAAGGTAGATCTATGGTCTACCAAATATAGTTTCCAAATGTAGACCTAATTCTGATGAGCTCATGATCAGATATAGCATTCCACTATAGAGAACTTGCCCTCCTACCCGCCCCCTGCAAATAGTATACTCAAACAATGGATCACTGAACAAGTACTTACTTTCCTTTAAATTTTTAGCCTTTTTAGAAGCAGACCTGTAAGAGGTATATCCTGTTTAAGACAAGATATATTCTGTAAAATGCCTCCAAAACACCAAAGTAAGATAATACATACAACTGAATGTTTATACTAGATCATATTTCTTCTTTTTTTTTTTTTAAAGATTTTATTTATTTATTTGACAGAGATAGAGACAGCCAGCGAGAGAGGGAACACAGGCAGGGGGAGTGGGAGAGGAAGAAGCAGGCTCCCAGCGGAGGAGCCTGATGTGGGGCTCTATCCCAGAACGACGGGATCACGCCCTGAGGTGAAGGCAGACGCTTAATGACTAAGCCACCCAGGCGCCCCTAGATCATATTTCTTAACTGAGAATTAACATTTCAATTTATCACAATCAATCCTTGCTTAAGGATCTGAGGAGTTTCAAATATGTATACATCAATATCTGCATCTATATGTAATATATGTATATAATCAATACACGTATCAATATATCTATATAGGTTTTTCTGAATATGTATTATCTTCTTAGTACTATAAACAATCTTCATGGATAACAAAGATTATACAACCCCCCATAAGACCTTGAAAATTCAAAACAAAACAAAAGTTAAGTATGACCCAACAACTAAGATATACACCCCCTTCATCAAAGACTATGATACCAGGAAATGAAATGTCAAACAAAATTTGCCAGGCCCAGGGCAGACATAAAGAAGGGGTTACTCTTGCATTTTTCCCCACTGGTTTTTCCTTCTAATATTCCTAAGTATTCATCCTATTTGTTACCTACTTGAAATTATTAGTAAGTAGTTATTTTAAAAGTATGAGTAATTAAACCAAAAGCAACTGTCATATTTACCCAAAAGAAGGAACCACTACTAAGAATCAAAGCCTAGTAATTCTGTTCTTAACAGACAGGTGTTGTGTGTTCTGGCATGTTATATGAAAATCATTTATGAGAAGAACAGAAAAAAAATTAGAAGGTAGTTTTCACTATTGGAATAGATACGTGATTAAGCAAATTTTTTTACACTGTGAAATTATTAACAGATTAATGACCACCCTACGGGGCAGCATTTCTGGAGGTTGGCATTCTGAGATGGAAGGAAAAGGGACTGGGTTCAGGTGATGGTCACACAAAGAAGCCAATTTGGGTCTCAGATCTTTTCAAATATTAAGTTAAAGGAACATTATTTGGGACTAAGTTCAGGCTTGCAACTGCCAAGACCCTCTTAGGTCAGCAGTAAATTGAGAAGTTAAAACCCATGTCAGGGAAAGTTAGGGAAAGATGGGAAGACAAGTCAATCATTAAAGCAGCAGTAAGACTCTGGCAGAGCATCCTAAGGTATAGGTTGTGTCTGGGATATATTACCAAGGTTAACAATTTCTCCAAGAAACTCAAACATTAACTGTAATCCGAGGGCCCTTAATAAATACATAATAATAATCAAGGAGTTAACTTGATATGAAAGTACTTTCTTAAAAGAGTTATATACGAAGATCATAGTTTGTGATATAAATACTACTGAACTTAGATATGAAACAGCTTTATTTTCATTTTAGCCAACAATTATAATTTGTTAAGCCATCTCACATTTAACCCAAGCTTTTGTCAAATTTCAAACTTACCAACTGGTCAAATTTCTAACTCACTAACTCAACGTCTAACTCACAGACTAACTTTTTTTTTTTTTTCCACTAAATCTACTCACATTCTCAAAGAGGTATTAAGGACAGGTGAAATTATCAAAAGCAGAGAATGAGCTATATACCAATAAGTAACAATAAGGCTAATTTTTACAAATGTTAGAATATTATCATGAAAACACTAAGCACTGTATTACTATCAAGAATTTCTTTGCGCAGGAAGCTAAAAAAGCATTTTTAGGGAAATAATTAAGACCATCATATCATAATCCATCTCTCTTTAAAAATGAGGTATTTAATATTTTGGCTTTTAAAATTATCCCATACTACTACATGCTTAAGCATGAGGAGTGAAGTTCATTCTAGCCCTAAATTTGAGAGTTCAGGTTTTAATGTGATCACTAAAAATTGCTTAATTGGTAATTAGAAAAAGAACATTCTATAAATAAAAGAGAAAGAAGATCACACAATTTTAGCTATCTGTTTCAATCTCTTCACACTAAAGGATGTTATGTTTTTACTTTCTGTCCATGCATTGTCTCCATTAGAAGAAAAAAGGACTAAAGGCAGGAAACAACCAAAAGAGTGGAGTAATAAGAAGCCTGGTGTGTGTAAAAACTGGAAAACAGTCTCAAATGGAAAGTTACACTAGAACAGAGTAAGAAAATAAAAGAAATGAATGTAACATTTATCAAAGGGAACAGTGATTAAGAGGTTTGGGCTCTGGAGCCGGGCTACCCAAGTTCAAATCCCAGCTCTTCCACTTACTAAGGTGAGGGTGACCTTGGGCAAGTTTCAATAACCCATCTTTATCTCAATTACCTCATCTACACAATAGGGACAGTACCAGAACATACCCCAGAGGGCTGTAGTGAGGATTAAATGAATTTAAAATAAATATTTAAAATATTTAAAATAGTATCTGGCATATAGTACTCAATAAATGTCAGCTATTATTGTTATATGTCTACAGTTTAATTACCAGCAATATTTTTTAATCTTGAAAATATTAAATGAAACAATGACCTGGCTCGGTGCAACACATTAATACTCAGAAAATGCCAATTTTATTTAATAGTAACTTTAGCAGCTTGGGATAACAACAATTTTGCATATTTTAATTTCTCTAGGGACATTTGCCATTAGATTATCTGTGTAAGAAATTAATAAATAAAGCAAAATTTTAAAAAGCTCAAATAAGTAACATTTGCTCTCTCATCCAATGCTTTAAAAATAGCAAATCATCTGCATCAAAAAGTTCCCATTCCTACAAATGACAATTGTTTTAAAATATATCCACCAAATAAGCTTATAATTTATAGTTGCTTTCATTTTTCAAAAATACACATAGGAAGCAACTTAACGTCTAAAACAATCTCAGAGTAGTAGCTAGCTTATTTAGCAAGGGCAATCAAAACTTGCTATGTTGGGCTGCCCCCTACAGGTCTCAACTCACCAATTTCTTTTAAAAGGTGTGTTTAAGTAGAGAATATCATCTGCATTTTAACATTAAGAAGAATATGAATACTAAAGGAAAGCATTAGGTCTCCATTCATTCAAGCAGGAAATAGTCTCTGAGGAACATCTGTAAAGGTACAGTGAGAAATTAAACAATTCCTTGTCCTTCAAGAATTCATAGGTTACTACATACAAAGATACTACATAGACTTCAACGGATCTACAGTGAATTACTGCAAAATGGCTTAAGAAATGTCTATGTTATATTACAATACTGTGCATAGAAAAAGAACTAGGTTGGAAATCCAAGACTCAAGTTCTACTCCTACCTCTGCCATCAAATATCCATTTGAATTTTGGGGGTAAGAGTTTTGTGCAAGTTGTCTTACTTCTAAAATTAGAGGTTTGACTTCAATGATTCCGAAGGCTTCCTTCAGCTCCAATAGTCTATAACTGCATTTGTCATAATAAAAAGTAGAAGGAAAAAAATTTTTTTAGAAGGAAATGTTTTAAAACAAAGTTGAGAGAAAGAAAAAATAATTTCTACATGGTATGAAGGGTTAAAGCACATATGGAGAAATCAAAGACTTCTTGGGGGAGATGACATTGAATTGAGTTTAGAAGCATTCTGGGAATAAGGCCTATTCCCAGGAGGAGTGAACAGAGTAAGAAAACAGAACATCAAGCATGTTTTGAGGAATAACATGTGATACTATTTGGTTGGAGTTCAGCTATGTTTTATGAAAATCAAAGTAACCGGAACTAGAAGTTAGTAAAAACTGCCAGAAGGTGATAAATGCAAATGGTTCTGGTACATTACAATGTAAAATTCTAAGAAATGGATCAAAAGTGATTCCAAGGTATTGAGTCTAAGACCTTGAATGAAAGTGGTAAAGAAAGAGGGATGGGGCGCCTGGGTGGCACAGCGGTTAAGCGTCTGCCTTCGGCTCAGGGCGTGATCCCGGCGTTATGGGATCGACCCACGTCAGGCTCCTCCTCTATGAGCCTGCTTCTTCCTCTCCCACTCCCCCTGCTTGTGTTCCCTCTCTTGCTGGCTGTCTCTATCTCTGTCAAATAAATAAATAAAAAATCTTAAAAAAAAAAAAAAAGAAAGAGGGAACTAAAATAAAAAGAGGAGGTTAATATGAGTATTTGGTAGTGAGGAGAAATAGATTTTGGGGGCCAGGGAAACCTCACAGAGAAGACCATGCTAAGACCAGAAATACACTGAAAAATGGGATGAGCTATTTATCAGATATGTCACACCAATCATAAAAATAAGAGAACACAGGAGGCATGGCAAGCCATCATTGTTGCTGATAAATAATTCATAGCAAAACCAGTGACTTATATCAACATCTTATAATAACAGCAAATAATATGCAAATTATTTACTATGTATCAAGCACAATACTGTATTAAAAGCAATACACTTAATCTTCAAAACAACTGAGATTATTATCCCTATTCTAACAGATAATAAAACTGAGGTCCAGAGATGTGAGATGAATGCCCCAAATCACACAGCTGGGATACAAACTTAATAAAATTGCCTGACTGAAAATTCTCCATCTTAATGTTAGATTCAATTCTTTCAAAGTTATTTATCAGAGGATCTATGTAGGAAAAAATTTCCAAAATAAAAAAAAAATGTACAACTTTCAAAAAGTAATCTATAATTTATAGCAATATTCATGCTCAAACAATATACTGGGTTAAAATTTTTGTATTTAGAAATAATTAGGAAGAGCACATCTCTTTAAAAAAAAAAACCTTAGAAAACTCTTCAGTCCTTACTTTCTTCCCTAAATTTCTCTAAAGTTTAACCGTCAGGAATCATTATGGAGGGGCACCTGGGTGGCTCAGTTGGTTAAGTGTCTGACTCTTGATTTTGGCTCAGGTCATGATCTCAGGGGATCAAGCCTCACATGGGGCTCCAGGATCTGTGCTCAGCGCAGAGACTGTGTCATCTCCCTCTCCCTTTGCCGCCCGCCGCCCTCCTCTCTTAAAAAAAAAAAATCTCATTATGAAGTTGTCATTTCCTAAATAGTAGTGGAATAAGGATCTCAAATATCATCTTCTCCATGAGAGTTACAAGAACACTGGCAAAAACTGTCAAAAATCTGAGCAGATCTATAATAAGAGAATGAATTAGTAATTTTAATATCTTCCCACAAAGAAACACCCAGGACCATATGTCTTCATGGGTGAATTTCACCAATTATTTAAAGATTTAACACCAACCCTTCACAATCTCTTCCAAAACCTTAAAGATGGAACACTTCCAAACTCATTCTATGAGGCCAGTATCATCCTGACGTCAAAATCAAAGACATTACAATATAAGAATACTAGAGACTGATAATCCTTATGAATACAGAATTCTCAAAAAAATTCTCAACAAAAACTAGCAAACCAAATCCAGTTATATATATTATATACCATGATCAAATAGGATCTATTCCAGGAATATGAGGGTTGTTCAACAAAGAAACTAGATATAGAAAAAATATTTGACAAAAAATCCAACCTTTTAATGATATAAATACTCAACAAAACAGAAAAAGTAGAAAACTCAATCTTTTAAAGGGCACCTAAGAGAAACTTAAAGGCTAACATCCCCTTTGTAAGTGAAAGACTGTAAGCCTTCCCCAAGATCAAGAGTGAGACAAGGATGTCCAGTTTTGCCATTTCTATTTCAACACCATACTGGGAATTCTACTCAGGGAAATTAGGCAAGAAAAATAAAGAGCTTTCAAATTGGAAAGGAAGAAGTAAAACTATTGCTTTTTGTAGTGACACGATCTTTTTTTTTTAAGTTAGCCACCATACAATACATAATTAGTTTTTGATATAGTGCTCATTATTTGCGTAAAACACCCAGTGGTCATTACAACACGTGCCCTCCTTAATACCCATCACCCAGCTACCCCAACCCCCCACCCCCGGCCTCTGAAACCCTCAGTTTGTTTCCCAGAGTTCACAGTCTCTCATGGTTTGTTTCCCTGATTTCCCCCTTCAGTTTTCCCTTCCTTCCTCTAATGTCCTTATGTTCCACATGAGTGAAACCATATAATAATTGTCTTTCTCTGCTTGACTTATGTCACTTAGCATAATCTACAATCTTCTAACAAAGAACATTCTAAGGAATCAGAAAAAAACTATTACAGGTAATAAGCTAGTTCAATGAGGCTTCAGGATACAAAATCAAAAATCAAAAAATGTATATCAAAAAATTGATACACAAAAATCAATATTATTGGGGTGCCCAGGTGGCTCAGTCAATTAAGCATCCAACTCTTGATTTTGTCTCAGGGCATGATCTCATGGTTGTGGGATCGAACCTTTGTCAGGCTTCCCGCTGCTAGGCAGGGAGTCTGCTTGTCCTTCTCCCTCTGCTTCTCCCCGACTTGAACTCTCTCTCCCTCTGTGTCTCTCTCAAATAAATGAATAAATAAAATCTTAAAAAAATCAGTATTATTTATATACACTAACAATAATCTAAAAATGATAAAAAAAATCAGATCAAAAAATACAGAGGAATAAATAAACGTAATAAAAGAAGTATGAGTTTGTAAACAACAAAACACTGTCGAAACAAACTGAAGACCTAAATGGAAAGAAATTCTGTGTTAAAGGTTGAGAGACTTAATATTGTTTGTTAACATAGCAATACTCCACAAATTGATCTACATATTCAATATAACTCCTGTCAAAGTCCTATATGCCTTTCTTGCAGAAAATGATGAGCTGATCCTAGAATTCATATGGAAATGTACAAGATCCCGGACAGCCAAAATAATTTTGAAAAACTGAACAAAGATAGACTCCTATTTCTCAATTTCAAAACTTACTACAAAGCTACAGAATTCAAGACAGTGTGGTAACGGCATAGGTTAGACAGATAATCACTGAAACAGAAGTAAGAGTATACATATAAAAACCACACGTTTGTGGACAATTCATTTTCAACAAAAGTGACAAGACAATTCAATGAGGGAAAGAGAATTCTTTTCAACAAATCATGCTAGAAGAACCAGAACATCCATGTACAAAAGAATGAAGTTGGACCCCTTATCCCCTATTATGTACCAAAATTAATTCAAAATGGATCAAAGATCTAAGTGCAAGAACTAAAATTATAACACTTTAGAAGAAAACAGGAAGAAATCTTCTAGATTTCTACAGGAAATCACCTTGTATTAGGCAATGGTTTCTTAGACACAACAACATAAAAGCATCAGAAACCAAAGAAAAAATGAACTGGATTTCATTAAAATTAAAACCTTTTGTGTTTCAAAGATACTGCCAAGAAAGTAAAAAGACAATCCACAGAATTGAAGAAAATATCTGTAAAGCATATATCTAGTAAAGGTCTAACATCCAGAATGTATAAAGAACTCTTATAAATCAACGGTGAAAAAACCACCTAATTTAAAAATGAGCGAAGGATTTACAGAAACCTTTTTCCTAAGAAGATACACAAATGGCCAGTAAGCACATGAAAGGATGCTTGATACGACATTAAGTTATTAGGGAAATGCAAATCAAAATCAAAGCGAAATACTTCTTTGTATCTACTTAAGATGACCACAATCAAAAAAATGAACAACTGTTGGCAGTGATATGAAGAAATTGAAACCTTCATATATTGTTGATGGGAATGTAAAATGATGCAGGCAATTTGGAAAACAGTTTGGCAATTCCTCAAAAGATTAAACAGAGTTACCACTTGCTCCAGTGATAGGTATATACTCAGAAAAACCAGTCCACTGAAAAACCTGTACACAAACGTTCATGAGAGCATTATTCATTAGAGTCCAAAAGTGGAAACTACCCAAATATTCACCAACTGATGAAGAGATAAACAAAATGTGATATATCATACAATGAAATGTTATTCAGTCATAAAAGGGATCAGGTACATACTACAAGGTGGGTGAACTTTGAAAGTATTATGTCCTGTGAAAAAAGGACACATTAAATTATATATCCATAATAGCACTGCTAATGGGTACAGGGTCTCTTTTTGAGGTCCTGCAAATGTTCTGAAAATAGACAGTGGTGATGGTTGTGAGAATGAATGATATGACCTCAACGTGCAAGTTATTTATTGTTTTATAACTGTTATCTTCACTTGGATTAGAAGTTACTTTTAAGAACTGAGCATCCATTCTATATTTTCTTTACATACAACATACAAATCCTATTTTTTAAGCACAGATGTTTCAATATATATCTTAGCACACTACTGCCACAGCTAGGATAGGAATTAAGTATTAGATACTTTCCCCCAAGGAATACTGTTATATAATTCTTTATATGAAAAATAACACATATTAACAACTATACATGAAGGGTATTCTGGGAGTGAGGAAGTTTAATGTCTTCCCCTTTTCTCCCTACTCCCAGTTCTGTCTCCTACCCAACACAGCAGCTCTCCTGAGCTAAAAGCAGCAGCTGGGGTGAACGAGCAGGCAAGGACAACATGGCAGGAGCTGTAAACCTCTGCAGTGTTCTCTCTGGGTGGACAAGAGACTATGGACCACCAAGCATAGAGACTCCAAAAGCTAAGGAAAAGCTGAATAAGACTGGATCCTTTTTACTCTTGAGGCAGGGAGAGAAAGAGAAGACCAGGGAGAGATTTCTACCAAAAGCCCTATCAGGAATTGATATCTTGGATATTCAGAGACTATCTGGAATATGAAATATAAATGTTAAACAAGTTTCCTTGAAAGAGAAGACAGAACCTGCAATGGAAAATCTAGTAACAGCCAAAAGTGAAGATACTAAACTGTTCTAGCAAAAGCTACGCATTAAGAAACTCGGCAGTAAAAATGGCATAAAGGTCTCTGTATAGTGGAAGACTGGAGAAATACAGGGAAGAGTAAGTATTCTAAAGGTTTCATCTTACGGAGAGGAAAAGCAATAAGAGTGTCTTAGGGAGGAAAAATGGGTAGGATCTTTCAATAATATGATTATGAGCTTCAGGAAAGGGAAGGTCAACATTAAAGGAATGAAGAAAACAGAAGTGCCAAATTAAAAAGGACAAAGAGAAAAACAGTAGCTTTATTAAGTTACTCAATTTAGCATCCATTTCTTTTTAAAAAAAATAAATAGATTTACTTATTTTTAATTAAAATAAAATGTATTACTTGTTTCAGGGGTACAGGTCTGTGATTCATCAGTCTTACATACAGCGCTCACCACAACACATATCCTCCCCAATGTCCATCACCCAGCCACCCCATCCCCTCGCCCCGCTCCCCTCCAGCAACCCTCAGTTTGTTTCCTAAGATTAAGAGTCTCTTATGGTTTGTCTCCCTCTCTAGTTTTGTCTTTTCATTTTTTTCTGTCTTCCCCTATGATCCTCTGTCTTGTTTCTTAAATTCCGCATATCAGTAAGATCATATGATAATTGTCTTTCTCTGATTGACTTATTTTACTTAGCATAATACCCTCTAGTTCCATCCACGTCGTTGCAAATGACAAGATTTCATATTTTTAATGGCTGTGTAATATTCCATTGTATGTATATATATCACATCTTCTATTATCCATTCATCTGTCGATGAACACCGAGGCTCTTCCCATAGTTTGGCTATGGTGGACATTGCTGCTATAAACACTGGGTTGCAGGTGCTCCTTCGGATCACTACATTACTATCTTTGGGGTAAATACCCAGTAGTGTAACTGCTGGGTCGTAGGGCAGCTCTATTTTCAACTTCTTGAGGAACCTCCATACTGTTTTCCAGAGTGGCTGCACCAGTCTGCATTCCCACCAACAGTGTAAGAGGGTTCCTCTTTCTCTGCATCCTTGCCAACATCTGTCCTTTCCTGACTTGTTAATTTTAGTCATTCTGACTGGTGTGAGGTGGTATTTCATTGTGGTTTTGATTTGTATTTCCCTGATGCTGAGTGATGTTGAGCACTTTTTCATGTGTCTGTTGGCCATTTGGATGTCTTCCTTGCAGAAATGTCTGTTCATGCCTTCTGCTCATTTCTTGATTGGATTATTTGTTCTTTGGGTGTTGAATTTGACAAGTTCTTTATAGATTTTGGATACTAGCCCTTTATCTGATATGTCATTTGCAAATATCTTCTCCCACTCTGTCGGCTGTCTTTTGATTTTGTTGACTGTTTGCTTTGCTGTGCAAAAGCTTTTTATCTTGATGAAGTCCCAACAGTTCATTTTTGCCTTTGTTTCCCTTGCCTTTGGAGACATGTCTAGCAAGAAGTTGCTGCGGACGAGGTTGAAGAGGTTGCTGCCTGTGTTCTCCTCAAGGATTTTGTTGGATTTTTGTCACACATTTAGGTCCTTCATCCATTTTGAGTCTATCCATTTCTAATTTAAAAATCTAAAAGGAAATTCATTTGATCTGATAAAGGTTACGTATCATTCTAAATCATGAAATTTATTTTTTTAGAAGATTTTATTTATTTGAGAGAGAGAGATAGAGCACAAGCGGGGAAGAGAGGGAGAAGCAGGCTCCCTGCGATCAAGAAGCCCGATGCAGGGCTTCATTCTGGGACCCTGGGATCATGACTTGAGCTGAAGGCAGACACTTAATCAACTAAGCCACCCAGGCCCCCCTAAACGGTGAAATATTAACCGTATCAAAGAATACCAGAAACCAAATAGAAATGTCTGCTAGGACCATTATTGTTAAATAGTGTCTTAGCAATATAGTACTAGCAATAATACAATGAATCAAGAAAAACAAATGGTTGATAGAAAATAGTGGGAAGAGGTATTTTTTGTTTTTTCTTTTTTTGGCTGATGCCATAAAACAATATGTAGAAATGGAAATGAAATAAAGAAAGATAACACCTACAAAACACCTAAAATAAATTGAAAAGAAAAGTACAGGGCTTATTTGAAGAAAATTTAAAAATCTACACAGAACATAAAATCTGAATAATAAGAAAGATGTATCATTTTCTTATCTGGGAAGACTTAATAACATAAGAAGGTTAATTCTACCAAAATTAAAAATAGAAATCTAATGTATTTCCACTTATAAATGAACAAGAGGCTATGGGGGGTTGACAAAATTATTTTAAAAGTCACATGAAAAAAATTAAGGACAGAACAAACAAACAATTAAAAAAAAAAAAGTAAGGGGTGAATTTCCCTAGCAGGTATCACAGGACTAAATAAAATCAAATAAAAATAATAAGAATAAACAAATATACCAACAGAACAAAACAGGGAATCCAAAAATAGATCCCAGCAGTCAAAGTATTTTAATGTAAAGCGGAGGTGGCATTTTTATCCAGTAGGAAAAGGATAGTTTGTATCAGGAGTCAATACACTATGGCCTGCAAATCAAATTGTGTCCTTCACCTGTTTTTGTAAATAAAGTTATACTGGAACACAGCTATGTCCATCATCTGTAAATTGTCTGTGACTGCTTTTAAGCTACCAAGTTATACAGGTGCAACAGAGACCATCTGGCCTGCAAAGTCAAAAAAATTTACTATCTGGCTCTTTAAAGAAAATGTTTACCAGACCCTAGGTTCATTTAATAATGATCTTACTACAAAAAGCCAGCAGATGGAGGGGAAAAAAGATGTACTTCTATATTTCAGATAGTACATAAAAATAAATTCTAGATGAATTAAAGATTTACATATTAAAAAAATCTACCTTACAAGAAAAGCTAGGTCAGTAACGATGTACAACCTGCAGATGTACAGGGAGGGGCCTTCTTAACAACAAAAAAATATACTACTAATTAAAAAAATATATATAACTGGCTATCTTTCATCTAAAAATAATATTATCAAAAACAAACAAAAACCAAAAAAACAAAATGGTAAGTGCTGGTGATGATGTAGAGAAACTGGAACCCTTGTGCACTATTAGTAGGAATGTAAAATGGTGCAGCTCCTATGGAAAACAGTATGGCAGCTTCTCAAAAATTTAAAAACAGAATTAACCATATGATCCAGCAATTCCACTTCTGAGTATATACCCAAAAGAAAAGAAAGCAGAGTCTCAAAGATATCCACACACCTATTGTGATGGTAAATTTTCTGTGTCAATTTGGTTGGGCTACAGTGCCCAGGTATTTGGTCAAACATTACTCTGGATGTTTCTGTAGAGGTGTTTTTTTAGATGAGATTAACATTTAAATTGGTGGACTCTGAGCAGAGCAGAGTACCCACCACAGTGTGGGTCAGTGTCATCCAATCAGCTAAAGGCCTTATTAAAACAAAGAGTCACCTCCTTTGAGGGAGAAGGAATTCTGCCAGCAGTTAGCCATTGGCCTCAAACTGTAACTTTCCCCTAAGTCTCTAGCTTGCTGCCCTATCCCATCCAATGTTGGGCTCACCAAATTTTGCCAATCATGTGAACCAATTCTTTAAAATAAATTTCTCTCTCTCTCCCCCCATTCCTATTGGCTCTGTTTCGCTGGAAAACCCTGACTAACATACCCACGTTTGTAGCAATTTCATTCACAACAGCCATGAGGTGGAAGCAGTCCTAGTGTTCATGAATGGATAAACAAAATATGGTGTATATATGCATGCTATGACATGGATGAACTGTGAGATATAACCAAGTCACGCACACAAAAAGTACTTTATGATTTCACTTATATGAGGCACCTAGAGTAATCAAATTCAGAGCTGTTGTTTAATGGGTATGAAGTTTCGGTTCTGCAACATGAAAGTGTTTTAGAGATCATGTTTAACGCTACTTAAGTATACACTTAAAAACAGTTAAGACAATAAATTTTACGTTATATGTATTTTGCCACAATCAAAAAAAATTTTTAAAAATGTTAAGGAAATTCAAAAAAATTAAGTAACATACATTCAGCTGTGGAACAGAGAATATTTAAATTCTACCCTATTAGAGATATAAAATATTTCCACACAGTTAAATATATATTACAAATTACTCAGTGTTTCTTTTTGAAAAACAAAATTAAAAGCAGTAATATTCAGTTTACCACCCAGTTAAGTCCCTGCTCTTTTTCTCTGGCCTCTTCTACTACATGTTATTGCAAGATATCAACTAAAATGGAACACAGTGAAAGAACAGAATCGCAGTTTCTCACCCAAACTGCCACAACCCTGGAGGAGGAGGAGGGAATCCTAACAAACACCACCATAATTTGCCACACATTTCTATTGTTCTCACTTTTTAAAATTCATAAATCAGCATTTCTAAAAACAAGCAATCTAAAATTCTGACTCCTTCTTCAGTCTAGGAGGTGTCAAGTTAATCTCTGACATCATTTAACTGATGAACAACTTCCAAAAACAACTAAGAATCATGTTAACTTTCTCAGAAAACAAGTCCTATTTATCAGCTTCATGTTTTTGTTTAAAACTAAAATTAATACTGTTAGGTTGTTCCTAAGAGGATTCTCTGAATTTATTTATAACCTCTAGAATAACATATAGAACAAAGTAGGTGATTAAGTAACCTTTATTGAATAAACACAAATGGATATTCAGATTACTAAAAATCTTCAGAGGATAAAAAGAAAACTCCTTAATATGGTCTAACCCTTACATCTGCAACCTTACTTTCCCCCAGCTCTGGGCTCAAGACTTACAATGTCCCCTCTTCTCATCACTCTTTGCCTTCCTTAATTCTACCCATCTGTCAGCTCTTCAAGAGACATATCACTTCATCAACAAAGCCTTCTCTGTGTTCCCAAACATCAAATTCTCCTTAGAGGGTTTAGGTTTTTGTTGTATTATATACCTCTGCTTCACAGCACCAATCATTCATAGTGGTGATTTTACACTTGTTTGTAACTTACTTGATTAGCTCATTTCTACCTTTGAACTACAAGCTTTATAAAGGGTGATGTATAATATTAATCAACATCTGTATCCCCCATACATAGCACAGAGCATGGCATGTAAATGTCTATGAGTCAATGAACTTGTTGAATGAATGAATGAATGAATGAATGAATGAATAAAATAAACTTTTCTTACAGGAAGTATACTGGTAGCTTAACATTTATGAATCCATTGCTTCTTGAAAGACACAACGAAATGCATCTAATTTTCACTCTACAACCTCAATACCAATGCCTGAGGACTTCACGGTCACTTTACAAATCTTTTTAACAGAGATTCTCATTAATCACCATCTGTTTACATGTGCTATTCTAAACATTTAGGTTACATTTCTGAAACACTTTCTGCCATCAACCTCATCTCTAGAATACCAGCTAATATGAAGCACCTGGATTTCAGGAACACAGACCTGAAACTCATACACCAAACTAAACTGTTATGTAAATGACAGAAATGACACATTTTGGTCTATAATGGATCTCTAGACTACTTTTGTACCTATTTTACTTGTACCACTAAAAGTCTGTCACTAGATTATAGTCATTTTGAGCCCATACAAACTACAGACGAAAAACAACTGAAGTTTTCCAACAATCTGAACACAAGGCAGCCTTTGTAGAGTCTTACCAGCTAGAGGTCTTCTAGGTTTCTATCAATTTATTTGGTCGAGGTGGATTTCACTCTATATGATAATTATATTCTGAAAATTCTGTAAACTTAATTATACTTTGTAAGTCTCACCTAGGTCTGATTTCTGGTTCTTTCACATTTCATTTGTGTGCCCCTGAGCCAGTAACTTAAAATCCCTCAGCTTCAGCCGCTTCCTATGTAAAAATCAGACAATGATCCCTACTTCATATGGTGGTTCTGAGGCTTCGAAAGATGAAGTGGGCCTGACTTAAGGATGCTCGGTGCCCCTTCCTTTTAATACCCCTTGCTACACAGGAATTTTATTATGATTCTACAAAGAAAAATATTTTAGTAAAAGTGATGTCTTTCATTTATCTTAATAGACCTAGATTTTCAGGTTCTGCTTAAATTTATTATTAATTTAAGATCTCAAATAGCACAGAAATGTATATCTAGTATGTTAAAGAAATGAAAGGTACGGGTTCATCAAAATATTGCATAAGTAAGTTACACTTAAGGGACTATCCTAACCATACAAACTAAACTGCTGTAAAGGAGTCAGCAACAGAAACCTGCATTAGCCTTTAGACCATATAATTAGGAAAACAGAAAGCTGAGCCCATCTTCCTTTGGTCAAGGCATGAATGAAGATTCAAAAATACAAAACAGAAAAATGGAAAAAGCCAGGAATGGCAAAAGTAAGGAAATGAGCAAAAACTAAGACTCCTAAATTTTTATATTCACATATATACCTTACTCCTAAAGTTTTAATCAAATTCAAGTAAGAACCTAGTTGGAAAGGCATAAAGCTAAGAGGAAAGTTGGGTCCTCCTGTTTGAGGAAAAACCACCAACTTCTTGGCACAGTAAAGATCAGGCAGCAAGCTCTTTCCTAACACAGTCCCCACCTGGCAGCCATGTTTTGTCAAGCAAATTTTAAGAATTCTCTAGCTTCCCACTTTCAATCTAATTATAGAACTTTATAAAACCATTTTCTCTCTCACACACACATTCTCTCTTTCTTTTCCCTCCCCCCTCACATTCTCTCTCTCTAAATCCTTCTCTGTTGTGATACGACAATGAGAGGTATGAATACATCTGACCATTTTTCTCTGAACACAATAACAAACATGAAAAGAACACCTCCACTCTGTCCATCTGTACCATGATTATAACATAATAACCCCCACACAATAAGTAATGATGGTGTAAAATACTTTCCCTATAGGAGCTTAAAATATTCACAGTACAGAAACTATAGTAAATATACATGCCAGAACCTACCTATCCAAGTAAGTGCTAAGAGGTATATTGCTCAAAATAGTTTTGGAACTCCTCTTTGGGGAATGTCTTTAGAGTTTGTGTTATGTTTTATTTCACTAAATTCCACAAATACGCTACTTTGCTAGGATCTGGGAGTGCATTATAGTATGTTACTCTAGAGCTCATGGTACAACAGAATAGCCCCAAATCAACTACTGATGACAGATGGGATGATGTGATGAATTAATAATACTCACAAATGCCTACTACGTGTCAAGTACTTTTCTAGACCCTGGACAACAGCATGAACAAAACAATTACCCTGTCTTCGTGAAAAAGATAAAACACCTTCATTTTTAGAAGTGATTAAAAGTCACAAAGCACTGTAAAGGAAAGGACTATGTTTGTTGTAAAAACAATACATTTGCTCTGAAGTCAGGAGTTTAAAATTTTTTTAAAATATCAGAGTGTCACTGATAGAATTATTATATAAACCTATAATATGGTTTCTTTGAAGAAAAACTTTAACTAGATGTATAAATTCACTCAGTCATGCCCCTTTCGTTTTATGGATGAGGAAACAAGGGCCCAGCCAGGCTGCGTAACCTGCCTTGGATGCACAGCTTGTCAGTGTCAGACCTCCCACAGAGCCGTGGAGGCCCTCCCTTCTAGTTCAATGTTCTTTCTAGGAAACACAACTTTTTTTTTCAAGGACAAGTGCTTTAGCCTTTATGTCTCCAACATTTTCCAATCTTCTGAGCTCAATGAGGTTTACATGTAGTCACAAACTGTCAGACTAAGAAACAGAAGCAGAAAAAGGTCAAAACAATTTTCTACTAAATGAATAAAGCATAATTGTGATCTTGACATGATCATACACTGCTTTTTCAATCCTTCCAACACTTCTAGGTTTTTTGCTTTCTCCTGCTCTTCTCCCCTCATTTTAGTTAATTTTATTTTTTTCAAGATTTATTTGAGAGAGACAGAGAGAGAGAACACACATGCATGTGGGTGGGGAGGGCAGAGGGAGAGAAAATCTCCAGCATACTCCCTGCTGAGCATGGACTCCAACACACGGCTGAATCCCAGGAGCCGAAATCAAGAGTCAGATGCTTAAACCAATTCAGTCACCCAAGTTTGGTTAATTTTAAAAGTGTTTTGTTTTCTTAACTGCTACTGTAGCACCATCCTTGTTAAAGTCACCATACATTTAAATCCAAGGAAAACTGCGAGCTTTTTCAGTTTGGGATTATTTAACTATAAAGTCTATTTTTAAGCTTAAAACATTATATGATCTTTGGTGCTTCTTCTTTTTTTTTTAATCTTTGGTGCTTTTAATACCCTATCAATTTAATACTTCAAATTAAGTAATTAGGAAGCACTCACAGTATATGAAAGACTGCTAAATCCTACTACATAAATTTTTTTTTTTTTAAATCCAGCCTTGTCTTCAAAGATATCACTAACATTTCAAGGGTATTACTGCATCCAGAATGCAGGCTAGATCAAGAACTATCTAACTTGGGCAAAGCACCTGCATCTATCTAGACTGAGAGATGGCTTTCAAACTGTCAACCCCAGGAGGAGAGGGGTCAAGCCACCTAAGCCAATCCCACTTGTCCCCACCCAACCTCCCCTTCCAAGCTTGGCCCTTAGTGGGCTGCTGTTAAAAACCATTTCTGAAGGGCGCCTGGTTGGTTCAGTCAGTAGAGCATGCAACTCTTGACCTCAAGGTTGTGAGTTCAAGCCCCACACTGGGCATACAGTTTACTTTAAAACAAACAAACTTTTTTATTTTTGAAATCCACTCAGAAAACTTAAGGACTACTCTGAAATTCTATGATAACCTGTTATTGTTTTTCATAGGTACTTTAAGCACCAATATCCACGTCAATGATGGTGAAGAAGGAGACTCTCTATGGGATTTATAAACTACATGAAGAATCCTACTCACTGTAAGTATTATACTTAGTCCATAAAATCTGGCTCCATGTTGGCTTTTCCCTGTGGAATAACTAAAAAGCGTACCACTAGTGAATGTAGCTCTGTAAAGGTTTCTCTTACATAATGCCTAGGTGGTCAGTACAGAGGCACCTAATGTGAGATATTTCTTCTCTCATACAACTAGGCTTCCTGCCATCTTTCTTTCTCGCATCATTTTATGCAACTCTATAGGATCCATTCTATTTGCCCACTGTCAAACAGAACAGTTTCCAAAACTGATGCACCACCTCTCTTTTCCGCAGATAGGTTTATTCCTCACTACACAGAAAAGACTGATGCTTTCCCACGTGAGTAGCAACAATTTTTCCCCTCCTATTCCTTAACAGTTCTCTGCAAACCTCTCATCTGCTAGGTTAACCTTTACTGTTAATCCCGATCCCCAAATGCTTTGCTCCATCAATTACTTTGTCTTCCATACAATAACCTAAAAGTCTTTTCAGTCCTGGCCTTCCCATTACTTCATCCAATTCTTTATTATACTGTGGATGATCCATGGTTTATAATTCATTGTCTTTAGCTACTTTTGAATAACACTTTAGGAAGCAGCTTTATGAAAACTATATTTTTACTATAGGTAAGTTATAAAAAATATTGCCGTACTCCTTATAAATGAAGCCATATGAAAAATTTTTTCCTATGCAATGCCCAATAAAGTTTAGCTTTCCCTAATAACCTAGTAGGTTTCTTCCTTATGTATAATGAAAAAAAAATGTTATCACATTTCTTTTCCCTTGCTCTGACTACAAGAACATTCGGGGTCAAATCCGCAGGTCAATTTTAATAACTGACTCACTCATTCATAGCTTATGTAATTTCATGCTGAGTTTCCATTTTTTATTTTCAGTGGTTTTGATTTTAAATTCTTTTCTATTTTATGATTATAAGTTCTTGTAAATTACCTCAGATTTTTCAGGATATGTGGCTTTGACTTCAAATTCTTTTGTTTTCTGATTATGTATTTGTGTAAATTGCCTCAGATTCTTCATAAAACAAGATTATGTATAAATGAATAAGCTGTGGTATTTCCAAACCCACTGTATACTATCTGTGGTTAACAAAGACTTGTGGAATTAAAAAAAGGAAGCAGAGAAGTGTGGCTAACTAGATCATCTGGTCTTATTCCAACAGTAATTTTTCTCATTTTATTTCTACTGTACATATTATGAATCCATGATCTAAAAATAGTCTATCTACCTTTATGTTAATGAAATCAATGAAAAGAAACCTTATTTAAATCAGAAACACTTTTCATTCTTTGAGTATACTGGGATTTTTGTTTACTTGCTTTCAATTAGACAATCTGTTTTCCTCTTTAATACATTTATGTGATTGATGCCTCCATAAAAGATTTTAAAAATTACTACAGAGTAACTATGAGTAAAGACTGTGGGATACTGAAAATGGGGCTACAAGGGGAATTTACGACACAACCTCTCTGAGTTTGAATGGAAATTCTGCTGGATTAGAGCCCATGTCTGTGATATTATGTTTGCAATTTCTATTCTCAACTGCTTTTTCGAGATAGTAGGTAACTTACTTCTTGGAATACCATTCACTCAACAAATATTTACAAAGTATATGCAATATGCAAAGCACCTAGGAGTTTTAAAGTACTCTACAGAAACAAGAGTTTCTTTACCCCATGAGAGTGCGCTATAAGGAGAGCTCTACTTATCTATTTTGTTGTACAACACTAAAGACTCACCGTTTAAAACAAATATATCAATTCTCCTTATTTGTGGTAGCTACATTTTACAAAGTCACTGCAAACACTGAATTAGCAAATACTGAGCCACTGTTCCTGGGGGAAATACAGGGTTGGTTTACTGCATCTCTGCTCACAAAATGTTCTTCAATTGACCAATACATAACGTCTTTTAACTTTATTTTGAGAGAGAGAGAGCATGCGCACATGGCAGGGGAGGGAGAGAGAGAGAGTCTCAAGCAGACTCGATCTTACAACCCTGAGATCATGACCTGAGCTGATCAAGAGTCAGACGTGCAACCGACAGAGTCACCCAGGTGCCCCATATGTGCAATTCTTTTTAAAGATGGCACTTCAGCACTACTCTTGGGAGCCATTTTAAACAACAAAATCATCAATAAAAAGCACAAAAATGTGAAAAGCGTAGCACTAATCAGACAGGGAAAAGAAACTTGTTTATAGTAGGAGAACAGAAACAAGATGGTACTGCACTGCTGAAAATGTGCATGTTGAGTGAATCAAATTTTCTGTAGCTTTGCACATGTCCATGAGAGCGCTGCTGAGTACTGACTCTGGCTTACAAATAAATTTTAGAAAGCAAGCAAATGTGCAAATACAGAATCCGCAAATAGTGAGGATCAACTGTATATGAGTCAAATATTTCAGGAGTCTCTGACTTGATTGTCACCAAAAGACAGAGCTCTGGAAAGCCCTAACAAATACCCTTCGGTTACTACGCAAATTTAAAGAGTTTTGGACTCCACTACTTCAAGAAGTAAAATGTCTGAGGCATTCACAAGTTGGTATTGTTAAAAATGTTACTTTTTACCTGATATATTCTAAAAGGGATATAACGAAATCCATTTTCTTCTGCAGGATATTCCATGAGTTTCCGGTTGATGGCCCAAAACTGGTCAAATCTATCTGTAATGATAAATTATGTTATTTAAAATGAACATTATAACTTAAAACCTCACATGAAGAAAGGAAAATTGTTAAACATCCTCTTAGAAGTTTCTGAAAAAGCTTCATTTACATATTATCTTTTCTTAAACTTATCTTTCCGTCACTACACATAAAACAAAATATAAAATAAATTTTTCTACATTATTGCTTCCTCTTCCCAGATATTTGCGTAGACATTTCATCTCATAAGAGAAACCTTAAAAAGATGACTACTTGTGTCATCAAGGCAAAAAACATCAGATAGGGATGAATGTCTAGATTCTCTATCCTATTCCTACTGTCTAAACTATAAAAGGACAGCTTCAAGTGATTTAAGTTTTTTTTTTTTTANAGAGACAGCCAGCGAGAGAGGGAACACAAGCAGGGGGAGTGGGAGAGGAAGAAGCAGGCTCACAGCAGAGGAGCCTGACGTGGGGCTCAATCCCATAACGCCAGGATCACGCCCTGAGCCGAAGGCAGACGCTTAACCGCTGTGCCACCCAGGCGCCCCACAAGTGATTTAAGTTTTAACCAGAACTTAAAGAAACAAAATCAAAACACCAAACACAATAAACATTAAACAGCAAAGAAGATAAAATTATAGGAAAGGGTTTGAAGGAAATGTGGAACTGACACTTAAGCAACAACTGTCAATTGTAGCTTAATCTCAGTGATTAAATAAATCCTTTTTAAGTTTTTCAGGCTCAATTTAAGAAAAACCACTTTACCGAGATACAATTCACATACTATAAAAGTCACCCTCTTATTTATTTATTTATTTATTTATTTATTTATTTATTTATTTTTAAATACACCCTCTTAAAGTGTACAACTCAGTGTTTTTTAGTATATTCAGAGCTGAACAACCACTGGCAGTATCTAATTTCAGAACATTTTCATCCTCCTAAAAAGGAACCCATACCCATCAATAGTTATCCCCCTTTTCCCCTAACCTTCTATCCCCCTAGAAATCACTGATCTTTATTCCAGACATTTCATATAAATGGAATAATACAGTATATGACTTTCATATCTGTTTTTTTTTCCTTAGCTTGTTTTTAAGGTCCATTCAAGTTGTAGCATGTCTCAGATTTCATTCATTTTTATGGCCAAATGATATTTCATTGTAGGAGATACATTTTTTTGTTTTGTTTACCCATTCATTAGTTCATGGAAATTTGGGTTGTTTCTACTTTTTGGCCATTATGAATAATGCTACTATAAACATTCACATATAAACTTTTGTGTTAGATGTGTATCTTCAATTTTCTTGGGTGTAAACCTAGGAGTGGAAATACTGATTTATATGATAACTGTTTAACTGCCATATGGTAACTATGTTTTCAGAAACTGCTAAACTGTTTTCCAAAGAGGCTGCATCACTTTACATTCCAACCAGCAATGTACGAGGGTTCCAATTTGTCCACATCCATGTCTATGCTTGTTATTGCCCATTTTCTTTTTTTTTCTTTTTTTTTAAAGATTTACTTATTTAAGAGAGAGAGCATGCATGAGTGGGTGGGGGGGTGGGGAGGGACAGAGAGAGAGGGAGAGAATCCTCAGGCAGACTCCCCACCAAGCGCAGAGACCAATGTGGGGCTTGATCCCAGGACCCCAAGATCAAGACGTGAGCTGAAATCAAGAGTTGGCGGCTTCACCAACTGTGCCACCCAAGTGTCTCTCCACCCTTTTATTAGAGTCACACTAGAGGGTCTGAAATGTTACCTCCTTATGTTTTTCTTAGAAAGATGTATTTATTTGAGAGAGAGCGAGCAATCACATGAGAGTAGAGGGAGGAGCAGAGAATTTCCAGCAGACTCTGGGCTGAGCTTGGAGCCCCAGGTGAAGCTCGACTCAAGACCCTGAGATCATGACCTGAGCCGAAATCAAAAGTAATTGGATGCCCAACTGACTGAACAACTTATGTGCCCCTCCCCTTATGGTTTTGACTTGCATTTCTCTAATAAGTAATTACGCTGAGTTTTTTTTTATTTGTTTACTGGCCATTTATGTTTATTTTGGAGAAAAGTCTATCAAATCCTTTGTCCCCTAAGTGGGTTGTTAGTCTTTTTTACTGTTGAGTTGTAAGATTTTTTTTTTTTAATGTATTCTGGCTACAAGCTCCTTACTGATAAATCCATGCAAATATTTTTTCCCATTCTGTTGTTTTTTAAATAACTCCTTTTTGACTTACCTAGAATCCTACCTTAAAATTATTTTTTATACTCAGAAATTTATCTCAGAATCAAATCTCTGTAAAGCACATGAATAGCACCAGAATTTCAGATCAGCTTGGTATTAAAGCACCTTCTCTACTACCAGACTCATCTCAATCCAAATTACTGCCAATGTGTTGATACTGTTTAGGTCATTATAATTATATAAATGAATAAAGTTTAGTTGTTTTTTCTTCCATCCCTGTCCTAGAAGACTGTGACAGTCTCTAGGCCTTCTCTATTCTCATTCTCAACTTTAGTCTGGGAGTTCATACTGTAATCAGAACTGGTAGGATAGGTAACTCAGAATCCAATTATTCTCATGCAGTTTCACAGATGACAATGAAGGCACAGGTTGTTATGAGTTTCATGGAGAACTAAGACCAGACTCTCAGTCTTCTGATTCAAAGCCCACAACCGTTTCAACAGTTGCAACCACAAAACTGCATCTAAATGCTAAGAGTAGCCCTTTAACCACAGTCCTTTCATATATGAATCAATTATTCTTTCAATGCTTTTTAAAAAGTATCTTTCTATCAAGTATGTGATAGCTAAATAAAATGATTCTTCATGATACCTGAAATTCTGCTCACTGCTTCATCATCAAATCTTTAGCACTACCAAAGTGCATGTGTAACATACGCTCTTAAATCAAAGAATGAACAAAAGAATACTACATATGTAACCTTTTTTGGAAAACATTTTGGGTTCCAATCCTAGGTATGCAACTAAATAGCTAGGTGGCTAGAAACAAATCAACTGAAAACTGACTAATTCACACTTAAAGATGAAATAAAGATGTTCAATTAGTTTTGAATACCTGTTCCAAAAACAAAACTTTATAATTATCTTTTATTAAAATAGCATTTGCTAAAAACCACAAGCAAACCTTTATTACAAGAGAGATCTAGACTGTTTTTAACAGAGTGTTTTTTAAAACAGTGGTTCTTAACCAGGAGAGATTTTTGCTCACCAGTGGGTCTGGAGACATTTTTGGCTGTCACAACTGTTTATGTGTGATACTAGTATCTAGTGAGTAGAGGCCAGGGATGCTGCCCAACATACTACAATGCACAGGACAGCTCCCCACAGCCAAGATTTATCTGACCCAGAATGTTAGCAGGGCTAATAGAAGGAAAGAAAACACAAACAATAAAAAGTACAGAAAGGCAATTAGTCAAAAGTTGTTACATACCTATGTGGCAAAAAAATAAACTGGAAAAAGGAACATTAACGTGCCTATTATCATTTAATAACTCTCAGCTTCAAATTGACCCTTTAATATATGCCCTGCCATAACAGACACAATTGAAGCATTTCTTTTCTTTCTTTCTTCTTCTTCTTCTTTTTTTTTTTGAGAGAGGGCAAGTGCATGTGCAGGTGCCCACACGTGTGAGCAGGAGGGGAGGAGGGGCAGAGGGAGAGAAAGAATCTTAAGAGGGCTCCACGCCTAGCATGGAGCCCAACGCAGGCTCAATTTCATGACCCTGAGATCATGGCCTGAACCAAAACCAAGAGTCAAATGCTTAACTGACTGAGTCACCCAGGCACCCCTAAAGCATTTCCATTCTTATAACCACATTAAGCTTTCTCAGTAGAAGGCTAAAAGGACACTGCAAGGAGAAAGAGGCTTCTGTTTGCATAGGCACACTGAAGACCCCTAGACCGTGTCAGCCCCTGATTTCCTCTGGAGGCCCACATGGGTGGCTTCCCTGCCGCTTCCCATTCAGCAGCCACTCCCTCGGCATGCCCAGGCCACTTGTCCTGACTGCCCAGTGACTGCAGACCAGCTCTAGTCTGGGCAAAAGAGTGAATTTCTCCACTAATCCAGTGGATTGAACTATATCTTCTCCAACAAGTTCTAAATCCAGCCCTGGCTAGAGGATCCATGTAAGTGTGACTTTCCACCCTTCACCCTAGAGTACCATACGCAGTTTTCTTATAGTCACTCTTTTACCAGAGTTTAATAAATCTTCATATGAAACTTACCCCGTTTAACCCTCTGTGTGGTTTCTAGCTCCTGACTGGACCCAGTCTGATACAACTATGTTTAAAAGGGATAAAGACATAATAAAAGATATGTATTAATAGTAGCTTTCAATCTTCTTATAAAACTGTTACGTTCTTATATAAAACAGGCATTTCCTCAATAATACTAAAGACATTCCAACCAAGAATAATCTAGCTTTTATAAGTCAATGTTATTAACAAGAAAGACAAAAATAGAAGGAACTAAAAGAAAATCAGTCCTGAGATTGAGTGTGTATAAACAATCATCTTTCACACTGAATTTTGTGGTATCAGTATCTCTTCTATCCCCTAGTCAATAACTAAAATAAAATTGGAGTTAGGATGCATTACTACCTTTCTACATATTGATGAATCAACATACTGACTTGTTACCAAGCAATACTTTGAATATAACTATGCTATTAATTATTATAATTAAGTCATAAAAAGTATTTATCAGTCATGAAAGCAATACCAACAAGTAAAAGAAGCTAAAAGAAACATAATGGTCTTTAGCTGTTCGTCTTTTAAACTATAATTATAAGTAAATATACATTAATTTCAAGAACTTTCACATTAACTTAGTTCTAAATCTAAAACAAAACAACTAAGTAGGAGAAAATGAAAACTAATGGTCATTTAGTTTATTCAAAGAATTGAAGAAGGGAAGATAACTTACATCCTTCTTGCCAGAGCTATTAACAATATGACTGATAAGTTGGTTTCTGTTTTTTAAACTTAGCTTATTCATTTAGGAGGGCCTCAAAATTAAGAATCACACAATTGAAGGACTGCCTTATAGAAAGTGAATCTATTTTTTTTTTAATAAAGGATTCTTTAATAAAGAATCCCTGAAGATCCTGGTGGCCACCAACTTATCTCTCTCATTGCTGAATTAAGCTTTTATGTTGGTCTTGGAAATTTTTTAAAATTCAGGAAAAAACATTTTTTAAAATAGAATATCTCCCTAAGAAGTTTAAGAAATAAAGTTTTCCATTCTTCATATGGAAAAAACTGCAAAAAAAGTGGCAATTTTAAACAATGTATCTGTTCTTCCACTTAAGTTTTATGAGTTAAGAACTCAAGGCAAAATAAATTTTAACATTCTAATGTCACAAATAATAAGTGTGTCTAAAAGCTACCCAGGAGACATGGAGGACATCCAAGGGACTGCAGGGACTGCTGTTTAGCTTCAGTTTGGCAATGTGGCATTGCTGGCTGGTACCCTCAAACTACAGGAAAGGGGTGGCCTCCACATGCACATTCTATCCACTTCCTCGTCTTTTAACATCTGTGATGTCAAATAGAACAGATTTATAGCACCCCAAATAAGTAAGTGTCAGCACATAAAACACAGACTTTAAGCTTTTCTGTGAGGAGAAAAGCAAATAGTTGGAAATCACAGCTTCAGAAAATTTTGCATGTATCAACAGTATTATTCAAATCAGTAGTACAATTGGCCTTGTAATATATGTTGTGTTTTGATGAGAGGCTTTCAAAATACATTAACAGAAAGTATAATCTACTATAAAACTATTTGAATTAATTTCTTCATATGTAATATGGAAACATCTTTGTAAAGCAAAACAAACAAACAAAAAATGAATTACTTGGTAGGTTGCCAAACGCAGGTGCATTAAATAGGTGACCTGTATCTTCAAACTCATTTGTCTTTTAAGTCAGGTCAAATTAAGAGAATCCTAGGATGCTGCCCAACAAACTGCAGCCACAGGTTGCTATGAGCCCTTCTCTTTGAGGTTTAAAGTCACTGAGCTCTATCGGTGGGGAGGCCCTAACCAAAGCAAAGAAGCCTTGGGAAGGCTTCAGGGCCCCTGAGAATTCATCATGAAGACAGAAGGCAGGACCAGAGGGCTGGCCTCTGCATTAAGGCTGAGAGGAGTGCCAGTGTTGGAGAAGGCTAATCCCTAATCCTGCACATAAACGCCCGTCTTGGCAGGAGGACTGTACCCTAGGGAATTTGTTGTTTGAATGAATCAAAAGAGTAATAAAACCTGGATCTCAGGAAAATTTCCACCTGGGCTATCAATTGTCTCATAATAAACTCAGCGATGACATTTACTCCTTTGCCCTACAATAGAAATGCTACCGTCTGGAAAACTGACATCAAGGAAAGTAATCAATATAAATACATATTTAGGGGGTAATTTATTCTCTCTGTATTCACTGCCACAACTTTTCATAAGCATTGCCAGCTCTCACTGAACCACTGTGACAGCCTAATTGGACTCTGTCCTTCCACTTGTATCCCCACTACAGAACATTCAGAATGGTCCTTTAAAAACGTAAATCAAATCATATCATTAATGAGTAATTTCCCACACGTTTCTAATGGGCCATAAGGAATAATGCTTTATGATGTACTTTAACAATATCTAGAGTCATTACTTAAAAATCCACTGCACTTTCTTATTGCCTGCAATAGGGGCAGACTGCTCCCTGCCCAAACTGCATGTGAACAACCAAAACATCTTTCCCTCTCACCCCCTGGGAACGCAGGTGGTCCTGAAGTCCTCTGAGATCTCACTGCCCATCAATCTGTCTACTTACTAAGTTCCAAGTCATATGATTTTTCTTTTCTGTCCCTAGAAAACACCAAGCTTGTTCCCATATCATAGCTTGGAATCCTCGCTTTTCTTATCTTCACACAGCTGCTACTTTCTCATCACTCAAGTCGCAATAGAAGTACCACCACCTCTTCAGAGAAGATCCCCTCAATTCAAACTGAGGCATTGCTCTATTTTCTATCTAGACATTTTTCATTATTTGAAATTACCCAATTCACATGTCTAATTATTTCTTGCCTCTCTCCCCCAACTAAATATAGGTTCCATGAGGGCATGGCCTTTGTCTTCAGTCCTAGAAAGTTCCTGGCACAAAGCAGATGCTCGATCAATGTTTAAGCGACTAAATAACGACATGACTGACTGATTTAGGGAAATGGGGAACAACAAAAAGAAGGAATCCCAAATGTAGCACGGCATGGTGGGAAAAGCAGACACTCTGGAGCCACACTGCCTGGGTTTACTTCCTAGCTTTGCCATTTAATAGCTGCCGGAGTTTGAGCAAGATACTTTTAAACTTTGTGTTCCAATTTCCTATAAATGGAACTGCTTGTAAAATGATATTAATAGCACATATTCATAAAGTCATTGGAAGAAATAAATTAGTTAATACATGCAAAATACAACAGAATCTGGCACAAAGTAAGTACTACATAAGTGATCTCGTAGGCTGCCTCAGAGACAACAAGGGAGGACACTGAGCTTCCAGATTCTGCAACTAGGTAAGTGAAATGTCAAAACCAGTATGGGAAAGTGGTTCTGCCAAAACCTCATCATCACAAGACTGCTGGAGCATTCAGTCTGGCTCAGGGCCACAGAGTTTGCACCACTCACATCAAATTCTGTGTGAATGCTGCCTCCTGGAATTATGCAACTGAGTGGCCTTCGTTAACCAGGTGGGAAGACAGAGCCATAATACAATCCAGCTGCAACACTTTATAATACCAAATTCCTTTCATGTCCCCTTTTGCCTCCTCTTACCATTTCAACTACCATATAAGCCCTATCTTCTCATGCTGTGGAAACAATTTAGTTACATTTACCTTCCATCAATTTCAATTGCATCAATCTCCAGAAATGGGGAAATGAAATGATGAAATGGTGGTGAGGGCAGGAATGGTGGTCCAAGAACACCTAGGTCAAAATCTGAGTCTTCAAGTCTTGGCAGGATAGTCTGAGTTCTACCTCTACTATCTTTAAGATCTAATAACAACTCCTTCTCAACCTCTCCCTCTCCTAACATGTCTTAAAATATTACAACAGAGGGGACAAGCATGATGGGGGGAAAAATCAGGTTTCTCGTTGATCTGAGAAGATAAGAGGCTCAGAACTGTTATACTTTACAGCACAGGTCTATAAACAGAGCCAGTAAAAACTGGCTACTTTATAAATGGTTAAAAAAACACTGCTGGAAACTTAAAGAAAACTAATCTTACTAGGAATTAGAAAAAGCAGACTGTAAATTTTAATTTCAACATCACAATAAGCCATAACTGCAAGTTATAACATCTCTAATGTATTCCAACAGTCAATTCCAGTAATCGACTTTAAGTAGACGGAATTCAATAACTGTATCCCAGCCAATTAAGAAAAGTTTATTTCAAATTTATTTTGAAATTGGGCCAATAAGTACAAAAAGGGCCTCAAAATTCAAAAATTTCATGATGCTTTAAAAAACTATTCCATGTGCTCATGTTAAAAATTAAAAAAAAAAAAGAATGATCTTCAATTATAATTAAGTCTTCATTTAACCTAAAAGACAATCTTTAAAGTTGCTTGTTCCCCAAATAGAGATTTACAGAGCTGTAGCACAGTGGTGGGCCAAGACTAATTAACTAAATGCTTCCCTGTGTAAATCACCTATAGATTTATGACCAATAATCTGATTTATTACCTTTCGAAGCTACTGTAAATTGAGAAAATGTTTTTCCTCTTAGACTAAATTACAGTTTATCACTTTCCTAAAGTCAGAGGGCCAGAAACAAATTCAACAAGTAATCAAGCTCACTTCCACTTCAGAGAGCACACCAGAATCCTAAGACAAAAACAAAAATCTATTTTAATTTTTGAAAGACTGACAGAGGAAAAAAAAATACTCCATTATATTCACTGTTACTTCGCAATATTTACTATGCAGGATATTCTGTCTTTATTCTAATACAAACCCTGCATGCTTTCGATGAGAAAATCCTAATTAATACTCACTGACAAATAACAAAAGCTTATAAAAACGGCAGGGGGGGGGCCCAGTGGTCAGCAGATACCAAGTGCAGTGCAACATTCCTCAGCTTTAGCTGCTCATTGGATCACCTGAGGGCTTTAAGAAAAGACAAACGTCAGGGACCCACTCCAGACCAATTATTTCAGATGCCCTGGCAACTGTACTTTTTAGAAACTTCCAGATGATTCTAATATGTAGCCAGAGCTAATAACCCCCAGATGTAATGGAAAACACAACCATTTTAGAATCAGAGATCTAAGTTCAAATCCTTGTCCCATCTCTTACTAGCTCTGTGAGCTCATTTCCTTGTTTTCAAAGTTGATAATGTTTATCTAACTCATGTAAGAAATTACTGAGATAACACATACAAAAACATCCAGGCCTAGGACATGACAAGACTTTAGTAAATGCAATATAATTCCAGATAAATTCTGTTCTATTTCAAATCCATCTAACCTCTCCATGGTAAGTACATGAAAAATATCCCTTTACAAAAAGTTCCCCATTTGCGAATGGTTCATACTATGAATCTCCAGTTTAATTTTAGGGAAAGAAGAGGAAAGAAAGGGTAAAACAGTTGACAGAAGGAATGGTGTACTCAAACAAGTTTCTACTCTGTAGGATCTGCATAGTTAAATCTATTAAACTATTTGCTCCGTTTTATGTACCTAATTGAGTACTGGGAGCTGTACAGAACTAAAAAATAAAACAAGTACACAATAGGTTCTTTCCTTCACTTAATATGTAGTTGGAGAAGCCAAACTGACATACGTAAAATTATCACAATTTCTAACAGGTCTGATTTGTCCTTTATCTTGCACTGGAAGTGTTAATGGTTCAAGCCCTCTCCGCCCCACCCCCATCTCTTCAAATGGCAGATAACCAAGTGACAGATGCTTAAGTAAGAAGCATGTTAGAGGTTAGGCTGGTAAAGAAGTGGTATTAAACAAAACAAAACACTGAAGTGAAGCTAGAGCGAGAAGTTGTGGGTTCTGATTATACTAAGACCTCGGAGGGGGGTTTTATTAGTAATAACATACTTGTACAGAATTTAGCTATTTTTAAAACCCTATACAGGTTTCATATTATTTGGTTTCCATAGCAACTTACTGAATAGTTATCCTCATTTTAAACAGGGGGAAATGGAGGTTCAAAGCAGGTAAATTATTTACCTGACATCATCAGGCCAGTAGACTCTCAGGGATATGGTATCATATCATGGGAAACTTTCAGTTGTATTTCTATAAATAAAAACACTGCTTCTTGGTAAAACTCCAAGTTGAGTCAATTCAATGATCTATAATTAACAGGAACCTGGGGAACTATTAATGAATGGAAATGTTTATGTTTTCGAAAACACCACAGTTCTGGACTTCAGAATTCATGGTAGTGTCAGGTGTAACAGTTTAACAAATCTTGTCTCCTTTCACAGCTGTAGATGACAAAACTGAACACTTAGCAGTGGGTGCTGCAAAAATAAATACTATTTGCTTCAACATGTTCATTCAAGGCACAATTTTTCAATGAGAACAAGGAGAAATGCACTGTGATAACCGACGGAAAACATCACTCAGTTGGGAACTACCTCCTATAGGAAGACAAGGACAACGATGACTGAAACTAGAATATGCATTCATAGTTCAATTTTTAGCTGAAAGAATTATTTAGATGGCATTTACTGCAAAATTAATTTACTATAACTCATTGCCAAAACAAGGTTGATTCTTAAAATTATATACATACCTCAAAAAATAGGGCCCACACAACACTTTATACATTTTATTATTTCCTATAATGAATTTATTTTGGACTAAATACTATTTTTTTAAATGTATTAAGCAGCTTTTAGTGATAAGTGATATACACAATGTATCCTACAAGGTAAAAAATTTAATAAGGATTTCTACGAATCCTAAGGGTAAAATAGAGAATATTACTAATATCTGAAATTATTCTACTATTCTAGTGTTTCTCGACTTACTAATTTATAAATCAAATATCTAAATCCCACAGAGTATTCTTTTGAGTGTAATAACACCTAAAAATAAGTTCTTATAAAAATATTGGTGACAAAACTTCTAAATGTAAAACCTTTCCCCTTAACTCAGTAAGGCTATGGAATTGTCTTCTTTCTCCTCCTACTTCCTAGATATTAGATTTCCACTGACTGTCCTCTCTCTTCCACCTCTTCCTTATATTTTCAGTGGAAAAATATCAATGCTTCTTATCTTACAAAAATATGTAAAAGATGTTTTCATAGAGTTTTACAATCCTACATAAAAGTAATTTCACCTTAAAATACCTGGAAAGTCAATGCAGGTTAATACCATAATACCTGTAGAAAAAAAATCAAAGTAGTATATTTAAAACCAAGCTAGCTTAAAAAAAAGAGCCACAGAATCTTGAAGTTTAGCTGTCAGTGTGGCTTACAGTAATTTAAAATGAAGTCTTTTTGGCTGAATCTTTTATGAAATTATCTCCAATTAAAAATGCTGTGTGGGATATTTTATTGATACCCTTCTACTGGGAAAGAAAGAAAGAAACCAGATGTCAAAAAAGGCGAGGAATTAAGGATAGCTTCGATCCTAAAGGGACCCTGTGGCAAGTAATGCTTCTTACGTAGAAAGCCACTTTGAAGATAATAATCAAGGCTTGACTGAACATACTGTATCTTAGATAAAAAAATGTGTTTATTTTGCACTCATGTTTTTTATGAGTAATTTCTTTTCTAGCTTTGGGGTTAAAATCTTGCAACTCTCTGACTGCTAATTAAAACACTGGCACAGTTTAGTAATATTTAAATGTGATTTTCACATAAAAGAATTTCTGAATCTTTTACAGTTTCTAAAGCGATAAAGGAGAAGAGACACACAATAAATAATAAGAAATTAGCACTGCTTTAGAGCCATACTCACTTCTTTGGTTCAAGAAAGAACTAAATCATTTAATACACAGAATTCTGACATCGAAAACTCCTTACCACAGCCACTACAAAACTAGTCTGCACAGGCAGAGACAGAGTAAACAGAATGTCATGGGGATGGGGGTAGGAGTGTAGGGAAGAAGGGGCTTGAAACTCTGAAATCTTCAAAAAAGCAATTTCTAGGTCTTTGTTAAAAAGTGCATGAAAAAGATATCTGGGAGCAGGCAACACACTGTTTGGCATTAATTACAAATTGTCAACTAAAATGTAAATATATGGCCATTCAGACCCAAAAAGATAAAGAAGGAATGAGTCAGAGACTAGGTCAAATTAAATGAGAGGTAAAGGAGAGAAGGAAAGAAGTGCTAAGATATGCAGAACTACAACAGGTGCCCCACAGAGAGGCAGGGAGACCGAAGGAAGCAAAAGAGGGAAAAGGAAAAATATAGAAGACACACGTTACTTTATTTTTTTTTTAAGATTTTATTTATTTATTTGACAGAGAGAGAGCCAGCGAGAGAGGGAACACAGCAGGGGAGTGGGAGGGGAAGAAGCAGGCTCCCAGCAGAGGAGCCCGATGTGGGACTCGATCTGAGAACGCCGGGATCACGCCCAGAGCCCAAGGCAGACGCTTAACGACTGCGCTACCCAGGTGCCCCGACACATGTTACTTTAAAAACGTAAGCACTATTAGTCTCACTGAAATGACAGTATGCTATTGATTCATTTGTCATTTAATAGTCACTACAGCAAAAATAAAATCATTGCCATCCAGAAACAATTAGGGCTGAGTGTTACAATAAGAGGTTCACATGGCTAGATTTACAGATAAGAAGAGTTAACTGGTTAAAAGAACTCTAATTCATTCACATGCCAAATTCCTTTTGTTCCAAATACACCCTAAATGCTTCAGTAACAACTGAACATCCTAGTTCTCAAGGGTTGGGCTGGCAAAACAGATGAGAAACTTCATAAATGGGTTGGCCCAGGCGACAGACCTTCAAACACATCTCGCAAGGCTGCTCTGACAACAACGATAATTCATGTAAAATGCCTAGCACAGAAAACTGGGTATTCAATAAGTGATCACTGCTATTCTCGAGGAGAAGCAGTACATCCATTAACTCTGTATCACTTCTCTCTAGAGCAGTGGTTCTCAAATGGGTCAATTTTGCCCCTGGGGGGATATTTTGCAATGTCTGGAGATATTTTTTAATGTCATGATAGAGAGTGGGGAGTAGTGTGCTACTGGCATCTAGTGAGTGGGTAGAAAGACCAGGAATGCTGCCAAACACCCCACACTGCATTAGATAGCTCCCTCCTTGCCACTGCCCCAACACCAAAGAATTACCCACCCCAAAATACGTATACTGCTAATGTTGAGAAATCCCGCTCCAGAAAACTGAAGTTTTCAAACTTTAGTGCATCACAGTCACCTGGAGGGCTTGTGGAACCATAGCTTGCTGGGACCTTTTGCTGGGAGCCCGGAGTTTCTGATTCAGTTGGTCTAGGGTACATTTCTAATCAGTTCCTAGGTCATGCTGATGCTTCTGACCCAACTGTCTACACTTTGAGAAATACTACTCTTAAGAAAAGTGATGAGGAGCTAATGGACAAAACAAACAAACAAACAAAAATATTAGGCAAGTTAAGTACCTCTGGGGTTTTCTGTTCTCTTAAATCATGAAATTCTTAAGTTTCAAAACAAAATATTCATTTAAAAAACAAAATAAACTACATATGCATATATACCTGCATGTGTATAATTTTCTTTTTTTTTTTAAAGAGGAATTGTGCTATAAATTTAAATAGTAATGAAAGGCCATGACTCCAACTGTGAAAATCATTTATGAGACAAGTGTTTGTTTGCCTTTCCTCTATACAGTGGAGGAAAAGCTTCTTAAACCTTCCCACACTTACTTTATAGGAAAAAAAATGACAGTATGTTAGGAGGTATAAATTTTAAGAAAGTTTTTTAACTGGATCGAATATAAATAAAAGATATGATAAAGCTGTCATTTTACTGTAGATGGCTTGAAATTAAAAGGAAAAGACAAACTAAATTTTCGTGTTCCTGAAACACTAAAAATTCCCTAAAAGCATTTTCAATTAGTAATCAGAATTTAGATAATCAACCTAGTTATACAGATTTATACATATGTCAACTGTATCTCATATACAAAATATATTCCCTACCACTGGTGAACTCTGGGACATACGACCATTCACTGTTATTAATGGACTCTTTCCAATAAACTTATGTTAGGATAATGTGTAGCATATTATGAAATAACTGTCTAAATGTTTTCACCAAGTTTTATTATTCATGATGTTCACTGCCAAGTCTACCCAAAGAGCTGTAAGAGGCTATGATCCAAATCATTACCAAATTTATTTATTCATTTAAATCATGTAACTTCATGAGCAATCTTTCTCCAGAAGTCTAACAAAGTATCTGTATAGCTTTATATTAAAACACAAATACATAAACTTTTCAGATTTCCATCATTATTTTTAATTACAGAAAGTAGAACACGGAGACTGATTTAAAAGACGTAATATAATAGAGTAAAATGCCTGTCTGTTCCACAGTAAAACTTAACTGAACGCTCAAGCAGGTTACAAATTTGCTTTAAGCAACTTTCTTACAAAGTTGTAGATTCTTGAATGCCACACACACAGCTTTACACTGAATTTATTCACCTTCCTGTATTGTAGGCAAAATAATGTAAATGACTAACTCAGCTGTTAGCAGAAAGGGAAACACACAATGGTTAGTGGATATAAAGAACTGCCAAACATCAGGAATATATGGATTTGCTCCATATTTCACTGCCTTGTATCACTGGGAACATTAACTGTCATATCCTTAAAGATGAAATAACAAAGATGGCTCTTATGAAAGTAAACGAGTATGAAATCAGACACTGCAGCATTCGATTCGAATTTATTAAGCCATCTCCATCTACTGACACACACTCACAACACTTAACTCTAGCAATACCTAACGCAATATATCTCTACATCAATGTCTCAGAGACAGCTCAAACTTTTAGCCTCAAAGCTGACCTTCTCAATGGCTTTGTCCCCCAACCCAAACCTATTCTCCATCTACTTATTTCATATCACAGTATAAAGAACCACTATCCATTTAGCTGTCCCAGTTGGAATCCAGAAATGATTCTTCCCCTTTTTTTCACCCTGACAGCCAATCTAGTAATAGAGTCTGTCCATTCTACCTCCAGAACAAACCTCAAATCTACTTTACTGACTTTTCTCCATCTCTAACCATCATCACCCTAGAGGCCACCATCATCTTATATCTGCATCTACTGCTGTGGCTTCTCCACCAATCTTGGCTCCATCTTTTCCATTCTCTGTTCAGAAGACAATGCTCTTACATCATTTTTGTATCTCATCACTCTCCTGCTTAAAAATTTTCCAAAGGCTTCCCATTGCACTTCCCACTGAATTATTTTCATTGGCCTATTCAAGGCCCTACATCATCTAGCTCTTTCCCATCTCTCCAATCCCGTCTCATGTCACCCTTCCCTCTTGGTCACTATTTTCCAAGACACAGTGGCCTTCTTTCAGTTCCTTAAAACATACCAAACTCTTTGTTGCCTCATGTCCTTGAAACACGTTATTCCCTGAAATGATTGGTTCTCTCCCATCCTTAAGATTTCAGGGTAAATATTACCTCTTCAAAGAGGTCTTCCCTAACCATCTTAATATCAATAGGTCTAATTCCTCCTGGTATCTATTCTTAACACTTTGTTCATTGTTTTCAAAATAATGTAAAATCAACTGCCAAAAGGACCTTTGTGTCCCAAGAGACTTATGAAAAGAGCTAGATTTAAAAAAAAAAAGTGTCATTTTTGCTACACAGAATGTTTAAAAAAAAAAAGTGAGACTATAAAGGTAGAGGGAAAATATGATAAGAAGACTAGAGAAGAAGGGGTATCCCAGAAAAAAACCTTACATTACCTATAACTTCAAAAAGCTATAAATAGGATTAGATTTCTTCAAAACTGCCTAGCATTCTCCCACCTCAGGCTTTGCCCTTGCTGTTCCCTCTCCTAAGAAGGTATTAACCCTAGATAAATGCATAGTGCTACTTCGCATCTTTATTTAATGTCACAAAATCAGTGAGACCTTCCATGACCATTCTATTTAAAATAGCAAAGCTCTATCCCAATACAGTTCTTTCTCATCTTTCCCTGCTTTACTTTCTCCCATAGGACTTATCATGCGACACATAAAAATATTTTACGTATATATATATATACATATACACAGATAAATATATATATATGTACATACACACTACACTACACATACACACACACACACACACACTTCTTATCTTTCTCTCCCACAATAATTTTGGTTGCATAAGCGTAGGCATTTCAGTCTGTTCTGTTCACTGCTTTATCTCCAGCATAGATTCAGTAACATTAACTGAATGAATTCAATGAATTAACATTAAAATGGCACCCATAAAACATGGACCAAGTTATAGCAGGAATGTGATAGTTAATCTTATGGGTCAGCTTGACTGGCCATGAAGTGCCCAGATTAAACATTAGTTTGGTGTGACTGTGAGGGTGTTTCCAAATGAGATTAGTAATTGAATAGGTGAACTTTCAGTAGACTGCCCAGTTGAGCAACTGAACAGAACAAAAGGAAGGGGAAGGAAGAAGAAGGAATTCACTCTTTTCCTGCCCCACTGATTAAACTGAGACAACTCATTTCATCTTCTCATCCCATTGGACTGGGATTTATACACTGGCTCCCCTGGTACTCAGGACTTCTATCTCAGATTGAATAACGTGACTGGCTTTCTTGGATTCCCAGCTTGTAGAGGACAAATCATAGGACTTTTAAGCTTCCATAATCATGAGCCAGTTCCTCATACTAATCCCCTTTTATGTATATATTCTTAAAATTGGTTCTATTTCTCTGGAGAACCCTAATATAAGGAACATGTAAGAGTAGCAGGAAGGCCAACACCAAGCTTAAGATGAGGCTTATAAAAAAATAATAAGGAAAACAAAATGAGCTTCATAAACTATGTTCGGCAAAGAAAGAACACGTGGAAAAAATTATTGGGGAAGACAGTATCATATTAAAAGACAGAGAGAAAGCTCAACTATTGGACTTCCGTTTAGCTTCCATCTTCTCCAACACAGAATGATCTTCAAAGAAGAAAGTGAAAAAATATAGCTGAAGTGAAAACAATGCCTCTACAGGCCCAGAAATAAGAGCAGCTACTCTGCTTTTGTAGGTACGCAAAGTTGATGCAAGTCTTCAGATAAAGGGGAATTACTGCAGAAGACATTAAAAGAACTAAAAGGATTACAAAACCAAAACCAATAATCTTATGAAACAATGGACAATGGGAGAGGTGCTTGAGGTCGGGAGACAGGCAAATGTTTCAACTTAAAAATATGAGTGGATGATATCAACCAGTAAGCCTGATGTCAATCATAAGCAAAATTTTGTTTTTCGGCCTTCAGAAAGTAAAACAGTATTAGCAGAAATCAGCAGACATTTTAAAATATGTATGGCATCAAAGTGACCTACATTCCCTTTTATAACAGTATTAAGGAGGGGTGCCTGGCTGGCTCAGTCTCTTGATCTTGGGGTTGTGGGTTCAAGCCCCACGTTGGGTGCAGAGATCACCTAAAAAGAAAATCTTAAAAAAAATTTTTTTTTTAATTGTATAAAGGGACTGAGCATTAAAAAGTGGTATCTTAAATGTAACAATACAGCACAGGTCTACTTTTGGATAATATGTGTAAGCTGCGTAAAAGTAGTTAGGCACGCTCAATAGTTTCTGCAACATCTAGGAATCAACTCTGACAGTTCTCATTCTATTACCTGTCGCATTCAACCAAATAGTCAGTCTTAACAATTCTATATCTCAAATATTTCTCAAATGTACCTACTTCTCTCTATCCTCAAGGCCACCACTTATAAACAATTGCCATGTCTCATCTAACCACTAGAATGGACTCCCCTAGCGGTCTTTTAATTCCATGTTTGCTCTCTTCAAATTCATTAACCATACTGCACCCCTAAAGAGATGCCTTTAAGAAGAAAATCTGATTCTGTCATATTCTTGCTTAAAATCTTTCAGTAGTCCCTTATCTATCCCACCTCAATTCCTGGGGATTAAATTCAGTATCATTAAAATAGCCTATAAAGCCCTGAACAGATAAGGTCTCACTCTAATCTGCAATGCCAGGCCTAACTTGGACAGTTTGCTACTTTTCACTCTCGTTCTCGATCACCATGCTCTAGTGAGAATGGTCTCCTCTAAGTTCTCAGAAGCTCTTTCCTGCTTCTCTGCCTAACCCAGATCATTCCCTGTGCCTGGAACACTTTCATCACGACCACCCTGCTCTCTATCCCTTCCTCCTTCTGCTACAACTCAAGCTACAAATGTAATGATTATTTAGAGGCTATCTGTTTAATGTCTGGCTCCCTTAATTGACTGTATACTCTGAAGGAAGGACCATGCCTGTCACATGCACCCTAGTGGCCCCTGTGCTTAGCACAGTGCCAGGCACACAACAGGTTCTTGTAATGGCTGAACCAAACTACCAGGATCTGGGCATGACTCTCCTATAATGAATGTTGTTTCCGAGACTTGATTAAATATCAGAGTATAAAATCTATGAAGGATATAAATCTATAAGCAATACTGGTGGCACTGGATTAAAGAATAAAAATTCCTATAAACTCAGAGTGAGGGAAGGGTGAGAAGTAATAGATGAAACAAGATTGGCCACATATTGCTAACTGCTGAGGCAGGGTGACACGTAGTGGGGGCTCATTATACTATTTTCTCTGCTCTTATTTATAACAATGGAGGCTCAGTGTTCTCATGACTGGTAAAAATCTGAATTTTGCTAAAGACAAACAGAAAGCTTACCAAATAGTAACCTTTCATTCAGAAAAAGGGTTCAAGGTTCTACTTAGGAATCTCCTTCCACACCACCTACACCTAGAACAGAATCTGATACTGTAACAAAATCACAGAAATTAAAGCTTCAAGATACAGAGTTAAGTCTTAAAATCTCTTCTGATTTAGCACTCTTTCTATGACACCACACTTATTTCAGGAAAGTTACCTTCCACCTAAGTCCTGCTTCAAAGGAACAGGGAGAGGGAGAGAGAAAAAGGAGAGGGAAGAAGGGAACAGGGAAAAGGGAAAAGGAAAGAGAGGGGGAGGGAAGGAGAAGGGAGAAAGAGGGAGCAGGGGGAGAGAGAGATTATCAACAGTAATAATTCTTCCAAGAAGTCCTTTGGAATCAACTTAAAACATCTAATCATCGGAATCCAGGTATATGGGAGCACCACTTTACAGTCCTTGAATGCAAGTCTCGGAAAGTCTCACCACATTCACATTTATAAGGAACTCCAGCTTACAGAGGAAAGTGATTTGCCAGACCACACAACTGATATGAGATGAATATCAGGTTCTTCTCAGACCAACAGATCATAAGTCCAATACCTAATCTACTATACGCAACTGATAAAAACAAAGCAATGCAATTACAACCCAACTGCCTCTATCATACAAGCCTCCAAAGAGCTAAAACCACTGCAATTATCTTTACACCACCTAGCAAACAAAAGTATTTTCAAAATATCATGACTTGTTATAAAAATCACCCTTCACTAATCACTTTCCTCTTAAAAACCAGTTTTAGGTTAAAATGGTACAATACCAAAAAACTGAATGATGTAAATTTTCAACAAATTTGGCAGTCAAAACTTAGATTTATTTGAAGGACTATGGAATTTATTTAATGTTATCTTTTCTTTTTTAGTATACTCAAAAAACCAAGGCTGAAAACTAAGAAATTTCTTCAAATCTCTACCTTATAAGAAAAACAGCTTGACATTTAATAGAAAAGAGCCTGCGCATGTAGTGACAACAGCCTCATAAATAATAAAAATGTTACTTTCTTTTCTTTTTTGTGGTCATTAACTTGGTTTCACAGGGAGGTTAAATACTTTTATATCTAAAATGGAAACTCATAAAAAACACTGAAAGGCACAGTATGTCTTAAATGAGTTTTCTTGGTTTCAAAAGTTTTTCTTATTTCTCTTTCACAAAGATCTGAAAAATTAAAATTAGCATTTGAAAGTATTCAAAAACTGTTTAAATAGTTGTTTAGTTGTTATGATCTACAGGTGCAGTTCTGAATGAAATAAATTTACCATCTGCTATGCCTCAACTCTGACCAATTTACAATTATACAAACCAAAAGGTGAAATACCTTTGCCTTCACAAATTAATAGGGCCTCCTTTTGGATTTCTGTAAATAAATTCAAACAAAACACTTCCTCTATTTTATAGTAGTATTAAGCTATTTATAAAAGGCTGTTAATATTATTTCCTTATAGTATTAAAAAGGAGTAAAATAGTCATTCATTATCTGCTCATGCCTAAGACTGGACTGGGTGCTAGGGATTCAAAAATGTACAATACACTCTACCAGGAGAAATTTATATTCTAGCAGAATTACATAAACCCTAACTACACCAGAGTGTGATAAAATATGAGAGCAAAAATGCATATAAATGGACAAGGAGGCATGACAGCATGAAAACATGGACAATTCTACCTCCACGCCACCATAAGCTCCATGAAGACAGGGTGCATGTCTGTTTTATCACTGCTGGATGATCACTAATTCCTACCAGAATGTCAGGTTCATGTTTAGATGGTCTATAAATATTTGTTGGCTAAAAAAAATTTTAAAAAGAAGGCTTCACATAGCAGTTGACAACAGAGATGAGCATTAAAACATAAGTAGGAATTAGACAAAAAGAAAGAAAAGGGCATTGTAGGCAGAAGGAACTACTACACCCACCTTTCACCAATTTACTTTAATGTAGGTAACATTCAGCCTTTTATCCCAAACTATATATATATTTTTTAAAGATTTTCTTTAAAATAAAATGCGAGTATGTGAGCGAGGGTTTGGGGGGCGTGTGGCAGAAGGAGAAGCAGAGTCCCTGCTGAGCAGGGAGCCCAACTTGGGACTTGATCCCAAGACCCTGGGATTATGACCTCAGCTGAAGGCAGATGCTTAACCAGACTGAGCCACCCAGATGCCCCCAAAATATATATTCCACCAACAACATTTACCTAGCCAGAAATTTCCTAAATGAATATTTTAGTTTTTTAAAAGTAGAATAAACAAACTACCAAGGTCTCCAGTACCCATAGGATATTACACAGAAGATTTTGAGTGTAAGCTCAATCATTACCAATACAAACAAGACCAAACATAATAGGTAAAAAAAAAAAAATTATAGCTAATAAAAATATTTTTCTTTTTTAAATTTAATAAAATTTAACCTAGCAATGCTAACTTTAAAACAGTTGTCTATCTGAGAAAGAATAGGAGCTAAGACAAAAATAGGAAAAAAGGAATATTATGCCAAAAAATAGCAATGAAGGCAGATTAAGTCCGATACATTAAGTTATACCAAGTTCTGAATGTGACATTTTAAGTCATGCTTTAGGTCAATGATAAATGTGAGCTGTTGATCTGGTCAACCTTCTATGAGCTGCCAAATGTTTTCTAAAAGGGTCAGAGAGTAAATTTTAGGCTATGGGCCACATGGTCTGGGTCTGTCAGAACTATTTAACTCAGCTGTTGTAGCATGAAAGCAGTCACAGACAATACACAAATAAATGGGTGTGGAAGGTTCTAATAAATATTTATTTACAAAAATAAGTGGCTGGCCCATGACCATAGTTTGCCAACCTCTGTTCTAGGGTCTCAAAGTGACTTCTCAACAATTGTTTTTATCAAGACAACTTTACTTCCTTTAACACACTTTCACATACACTGTATTAGTGTTTCATTAAAGCCTCCAGGACACCTATAAAAGAACACAGCAGATATTCTCTTGTTTTACATGTAAAGAAACGCGCTCAAAGGAATTGAGTGAGGTGCCCTATGGAGCTGCTAGGAGAGCTGAGACTAAATAACTTTTTTTTTTTTAGATTTATTTATTTATTTGAGAGAGAGAGCGAGCATGAGCAAGAGGGGCATTGGGAGAGGGACAGAGAATCTCAAGGAGATCTGCACTGAGTGTGGAGCCGATGCGGGGCTTGATCTCACGAACCTGAGATCGTGACCTGAGCCGAAACCAAGTCAGATGCTCAACTGACTGCGCCACCCAGGTGTCCCTAACCAACTCGTAACCACCACCCACCTCGCCCAAGCCTCCAATGCCCCAAGTGAAATACTTTAATCATTTTTGGAAACCTCTGCTGATTCCCAGAGCTCTCTATTGCAGACTCACCACATTCACAATAGATTCCAAGAACACCTACTTAAATGCCCATTAAAATTATTTGCTTCAATTCTGAAGCCAAATTATTCTCAGATCCCTGTTTTCTTGATAAGATTTGGCCTTCTTCCACTTAGGTTATCCTCTTATTCACAAGTCTCCTAAAATTTCAGTTCATCTTCAAATAACCAGCAAGAAAAAGGAAAAAGTACACCTTCTTAAAGTGTTGTAAACTCTTTTAATTATTTAATAGGAATCTGTATACTCAGTAAAATAAAAAAGGCAAAAGGCCTGCCTGCCTTTGCAGAGCTTATAATCAAATTGAGAAATACCAGACATACAAATATAAAACTAAGGAGAAACTCCATGTAACTCAAATCTAAGAGACTTAAAAGAAATGAGAAAATTTAATTTAGATTACACAGTGTCATAAAATATATACTTTTTGCATTACTGAAGTCTCTGATAATGCCCTGTTTTGCATGCATAATGAAACTTTAACAAATACTAAATAAACACAAACACCTCTTTGACATGGAAATAATACAGTCAGTCCAAAAGATAAAAATGGATCACATTTTTTAAAATTATGGTTTTTTTCCTGGGGGAATAGGGAGATGAAGGTGGGTATTCTATTTTATTATAGTTATTGCTGTGAAAGTTCAGCTTGTATTGGACTAATTGTCTATCCAAAAACAACTATAAAAGATGGATAAAACATAGGCAGTCCTTGCTTTACACAGTAGTGCAGGACTGGAAAAGAGACCAGGAAACCATGCAAAGTGATCTTAATAATCAATGGTGTGATCTTTAAAAACTGTCCAAACATTAAAAATTCTGTCAGTTATAAATGTATAATAAAATGAATAAAGTAAATAAAACTAATGTACTTAGTACACTATAATTTAAAACCTTAGAAATGCTGAGAATTCAATTGCTCTGTAAAAACTTTAAGCATGGTTTGAATAGCACTTGTTTTATTGACACATACCCTACAAGGAAGCATCTTTCCTAAACCTTGCCGAACTGTCATATTCCTTTCTAAGTCTGGATCAAATTCCAAACATGTTACCATGTGCACTTCCGATGTTATGAAATATCTCTGAGAGATCCTTTAATGCTAAGTTTCAGCACCCCTTTCTCTGGGATAAATTCACCCTTTTTGTCACAACGACCTACCTCATTCATGTGGAAAAGTTCACCTTCACTGACCTGGTATTTAACTAAAGCATGTTAAGTGAAATTCATGCATACTGGACCCACGCAAAACGCTGGCTATCTATATGTAAGACAACTGTGTTGAAAGCATTGGAAGACAACGCAGGCAAGATTAAGGAACTATGATCTCTAAAAGATGGAGAACACAGAGGTGAGCTGCAGATTCGTCTCAGCTTTTCCCTTGAGTTTATATTCTAAATCCCAGCCAGGAGAGAAAGAATCCAAGTACAAAGCAAGTCTTACCGTTCTGAGAAAGCAGGGGTTGGAGTTTGTGCCCTACCCAAGGGGAGGTACTTTGGTTCACACACAAGGTATTCAGTTGTAATTCCAGAAAGATCATGACTAGCAATAAGAGCACTTTCTCCAGAAGCTAAACACAGGAAGTTTATACCATCTGATGTTATGGGCAAAGCAACTCTAATGCTAGAAAATCCAGAAGAGAAGGATGTTGGAAGAGTACAATGTAAGGGATCACTAAAGGTAGTTTCTTTGCAAAATTTTATGTGTAGAGGCTGGAATTTAAACTTGTACCACCAATTCTAAGATGTACCAATTACTCACAGAATTATAGTTATTTCATACTTTATAAAGTGGTAGTCAGAAATTAAACTGCTATATTTACCATTTTGTAATCCCATCCAGAGCTGCTTATGATCTTTTTTCTGCATTTCATTGATAACTTGACTTTTATGCTTTAATGCATCAGCTTCTTTCACACAAGACATAAAATGAGCTTCAATTGCATCCTTAGATGGACAGTGCAGAAGGTCCTTTTCTGGAAAACTCTACCAAAGGAAAAAAAAATACATAAAACAGGTACACATATTAGAAAATTAGCTTCTTAAAGAACTGTATCTCCCCAAATTATCCAACATTTTTAGCAACTCATCTGTTAATTTCCCAGTAAAGAGATTAAAGTACAATTCCAAATACTTTTTAAGTTTTAAGTTAAAAATCTTTAGCTACCTGGCATATTTTGTATTTTTTCCAAATAATCCTTATGTTTTAAATCAACATAAAAGAAAAAAAAGGATATGGAAGAGTAATAACTTTAAAAATGCTTTTTGATATGGCCGTATCTAGTGCTGACAAGAATGTGGACGAGAACTGACATATACTGCTAGTGAGGACGTAAAACAGGACAACCACTTTGGAAAACAGTTTGGTAGTTTTTTTAAAAAGGTAAACATATACCTACCATCAGATCCAGTCATTCTACAACTAGGCAATTACCTAAGAGAAACAAAAACATCTATTCACACAAAGACCTGTGTGTGAATATTCACAGTGGCTTTATTTGTAACAGCCCAAAACCAGGAAACATCTTAAATGTCAATAGGTAAATGAATACATAAATTGTAGTATAAATTTATCAAATGCACATTTTAATATGTATAGTTTGCTGTAGGTCAATCAGACCTTAATAAAACTGTTAAAATGTAGCTTTTAAGGTCAAATAGCTAAATTTACATCCTATACCTACACTAAACCTTTTAGGCAGTTGAGGCAACGATCACTGGACAGAAAAGCAGTTATGTAAATGAGATGACTAATGCTCTTTTCACTGAAAAAAGAAAGATAATAAGAGCCAACAGTAAACACTTATTGTGTGACAGACACTGCACTAATACTTTTTATATGGACTATGTAATTTAATCTTTGTAACAATCCTTAAGGTAAAAAGTATTATTATTGCTATTTCACAGATAAAAAAAAATTAATTAACTAATTACTTAAATGCTCAGAGAGCGGATAGAGTCCTATGTGGTCAGGCTAGGATTATTCTGACTCAAGAGTCCCAGTTTTTAACTACTACGCAATACCACTTCCTCCCTAAGACCTAATACTTAATTATATTCAAACATTTTTTTACCAAAAAGTTATGGTTCTGTAAGTCCTTTGATAAAAACTGAGACAAATAATAATGGCAGAAAAAAAAAAGCATTTAGTTATAGCCTATTTGGACACTTACTAGTGTCCATCCAAGTGATGGAAAGTTCGAAAATGACTAGGAAACGTAAGAATACACCCTCCAGCCAAAAAGGGCACCTGACTACCTATTGCTATTTTCTAAAGTATATTTTTTTAGATGCAAATAATCAGTCATATCTCCTGTTTTAATAGAGTCTGATCTCATAGATCTGCTGAGTAAAAAGGTAAGCCACTATTTAACTACCCACTGGTCACAGCTGCCTGGAGGAGAGGGAAACACCTGAGACAATCAAACCGTCTTTCTAGGTACAAAGTGAGTCTAGATTCATGGTGCTCTTGAACTAAAAATCCATAAAGAACAAAGGTAGTTGTTTTCAGACACAGGCACACAAGGGTAAAGAATATGAGAAAATATAAAAGTCTGTAAAAATGAAAAGGCAAAAGGAAAGTATGAGAGAGAGAAAGGCAAAACTAAAAGATAGGAGAGGATATGGATGGCAGAGAGTCTGTCCCTGCCTTAATCAACTTTACAATCAGCAGTATTTGCTTAGGCTAGATTGAAAGGATTTGGCCTGACTTCCTGACCAGGATAAACAATAAAATGTACATCATATCAATTCTATTACATTCGAATGGATTAGCATTATAATAATTATTTCTATTTAAGAAAACTTTAACTTTGTTATACTTGATCTCTAAATTTAGAATGGCTCTTTTGGATATTGTACAGTTCTCCATGCTGCTAGTAAATTTAATTGTCCATTTTGGGTATGTATGAGTGGCAAAAAACATGAAAGTTCATATTCCAAAGAAAATATTATTTTCATGTAGTTTGAATTTATGACCTATTTAAATTTATGTACTGTTAGAATTTCTTAAAACTGTATACAATCTGATTATGAAAAAAAAGGAGTTAGGATCACTCAAAACAGTGGTTTTAGAAATCAGGGGGGAAAACCCCACCATTTTCTAGTGTTGCTTCAGTACAGATGCTATTCCCTTCAGTGGCTCCTATAATCAGAGAAAGTACTGAAGTTTTGCTTTTCCCAGATTTTCATTGTTTTGCAGGTTTCTAAACTTGACCAATGGGGACACCCATAATTGATAGCTGACAATTACAAACAACTAGTCTCAACTGCAAATGAGGGTTAATCAGGAGAGTGCAGGTATTTGTATACATGTTTCAACAGAATATTCTACATCTCTATCTAGGAGAAAAGCGAACTATTTAATGAAATGAATTCAAAGGAAATATGAGAGCAGTAACTGAAAGAGGAAATATCTACGTAGGCAGTCACAGCAACTGAATTAACCGTGGCAATGAATAAAGTGACAGATGTCTCAGTCAAAGCCCCCTCATCTCCTACTTATGAGATGTTCCTCCTTCCACGATTAGGTTGGGGTGACAGCAGGAAATCTCTTTTTAAAGCTTCACCATAAGATTCCATACAGACTCTTGATTCATTACATTTCCAGGATCTTCTTAGTTACATTAGCAGTTGTGTATAAGCGCATATCTTTTCAGTCCAAATTCTTGCAAATAAAGGTAGTGAGACTGACACCATGTTTATTTGCTTTCAAGAATCTTCCAAGTCACAATGCCTGATAAACTGATTTAATTTCACTTTTACAGAAGTAATCTGGAAAGTACAAGTTACTTAGATATTATTAGCAGTGTTCTTTAATTAAAATATTAACCCAGACAGCCTGATTAGAGATAAACGAACAATACTAAACTGAAACTACTTACAAGTGTGGGGGGGGGAAAGGCCTTTCAATTTATTGATAACACTGCAAGCTCAGCACCAAAAGCAAAGGCACCAAAAGCAAAAAAACAAAAAACCAAGTAGGACAACAACAAACTAAAAAGTTTGTGCACAGCTAAGAAAACAGGGGCGCCTGGGTAGCGCAGTCGTTAAGCGTCTGCCTTCGGCTCAGGGCATGATCCTGGCGACCCGGGATCGAGTCCCACATCAGGCTCCTCTGCTGGGAACCTCCTTCTTCCTCTCCCACTCCCCTGCTGTGTTCCCTCTCTCTCTGGCTGTCTCTTTGTCACATAAATAAATAAAATCTTAAAAAAAAAAAAAAAGAAAACCATCAACAAAATGAAAAGGCAACCTACCGTAGAGGAGAAAATACCTGCAAATCATATATTTGTAAAGGGGTAATATCCAAAATACATATAACAAACTCATACAAGTCGTCAACAAAAACCAAACCTCCAATTAAAAAATAGGCAGAAGATCTGAACAGAGATTTTTCCAAAGAAGACATACATATGACAAATAGGCACACATGCTCAACATCACTCATTCTCAGAGAAATGCAAATCAAAACCACAATGAGATACTACTTCACACCTTTTAGAATGGCTACTATCGGGGCGCCTGGGTGGCACAGCGGTTAAGCGTCTGCCTTCGGCTCAGGGCGTGATCCCGGCGTTATGGGATCGAGCCCCACATCAGGCTCTTCCTCTATGAGCCTGCTTCTTCCTCTCCCACTCCCCCCGCTTGTGTTCCCTCTCTCGCTGGCTGTCTCTATCTCTGTCGAATAAATAAAATCTTTAAAAAAAAAAAAAAAAAAAAAAGAATGGCTACTATCAAAGGATAAGAAATAACAAATGTTGATGAGGATGTAGAGAAAAAGGAGCCCTTTGTACTGATGGAATATAAACTGGTGCAGCCACTATGGAAAACAGAATGAAGGTTTCTCCAAAACTTAAAAAATAAAATACATACAATCCAGCCAATTCCACTTCTAAGTATTTATCCAAAGAAAATGAAATTGCTATCTCAGAAGATATAGGCAATCCCATGTTCACTGCAGCATTATTTACAATAGCCAAGACATGGAGACAACCTAACTGTTCACTGATGGATGAATGGATAAAGAAGATATAGTATATGTATACAATGGAATATTATTCAACCATTAAAGAAAACAAGATTTCAACATTTGTGACAACATAGATGGACCCTGAGGCATCATCTAAGTGAAATAAGTCAGAAAGAGAAAGACACATGCCATAATGATCTCACTTATATGTGGAATTTAAAAGGGGGAAAAATAAAGCTCATAGATACAGAGAATAAACTGATAGTTGGCCAGGGGCAGGGGTGGAGGGTTAGGCAAAAAGGATGAAGGGGATCAAAAGGTATAAACTTCCAGTTATGAAATAAGTAAGTCATGGGGATGTAACATACAGCTTGATGACTATAGTTAATAATACCATACTGCATATCTGAAAGTTGCTGAGAGAGTAAATCTTGAAAATTCTCATAAGAAAAAAAATTTATAACTATGTATGGTGATGGATGTTAACTAGTGATCTTTTTGCAATATATACAAATATCAAATCATTTTGTTGCACAGTTAAAATATAATGCTGTATGTCAATTATACCTCAATTAAAAAATACTGCAAATTCTATTAAAAGGGCAAAACAAACAAAAATTTTCCATATGATCCATAAAGAATCTAATATCCCATTAAAAATGCAGGAGTTGCTAACATAATGTTATGGACTTAATGTTTGTATCCCTCTAATATTCTCATGTTGAAGCCCTAATCCTCAGTGTGGCTGTATTTGGAGATGGACCCCTAAGGAATCAAGTAAAGTTAAATGAGTTCCTATGGGTGGGGCCCTGATCTAATTGGATTAGTGTCCTTATAAGAAAAGACAGCAGAGAGTTCACTCACTCTCTCCACACACAAGGAGGAAAGGACATATAAGGACACAGAGAGAAGGTAATCAACTGCACAACAGGAAGACAATCCTCACCGGAAATTGAACACTGCTGGACCTTGATCTTGGATTTTCCAGCCTTGTGAACTGTGAGAAAATAAATTTCTCTTGTTTAAGCCACCCAGTCTGTGGTATTTTGTTACGGCAAAATAAGCAAATTAACATACACAGCAATGTAACTTTATTTGATTGTTGAGTCACCTTTAATAGACTCAGCATTCTGAAAGGGAAAATACAAGGCCGTAGTTTAAAGGCTTATTTTATAAAATCTTAAAATTTCTTTCCAAGATCACTTTGGTATGTGTGCATGAGGGGATGGAAAGGGAGGAGATTTTTCGAATATATCTTCTAGGATATAATTTTCAGGATGAAAGAATATGCTATGAAAGTAAATGGAATCAATGCTAAAATCAGCACTAAAATTTGTTAAATTTTCTTGATTCTCTTAAATCTTTTTTTTTTAAAGATTTTATTTTTTAGTAATCACACCCAAAATGGGGCTCAAACTCACAACTCCAAGATCAAGAGTTGCACAACTCCAAGAGCCAGCCAGGTGCCCCAATTTTCCTAAATCTTCTAATTTTACCAAGATCCAATCTACAAACTTACCTTCAACCAATCATTTGCTTCCCTCCTGGTACAATCTAAGGAATATCTCCCATTGTGTTTGCTAGATCCCATTTTGTGAATCTTTGAAACCCAGTTCAATTAATTATTCCTGTTTCTTCCTATAATTATCTGTAACCATTTTTTTTCTAATCACTGTTTCTCATTAGCCATTCCTAAAAATAAAACAAGCACCCAAAGAAAAACAAACTTCCTTCAACCTCAACCCCCTTCTGGCTACAGTCCTCTTTCTTCTTCCCTGCAGAGCCAACCTGTAAGGTGACCAAGCTGGCAGTCAAGCTCTTATCCACACAATCTGTCTGCTACCCTCACCACTCTTGCAAACTGCTGTCTTGAAAGTCAACAATGATACCTTAGAGTCCTTGTTTTAAGTCCTCACCAAACATCTAACACATTTGAATATACTCTTTGAAGCAGTCATCCTCAAGTCTGTGACACCACACCTATTTTTCTCTTTGTTTCTCATTCTCATTTGCAAGGGCCTATTCTGGTGCCATTCCTTAAATGTTGTTGTTGGTTTTTAAAAAAGATTTTATTTATTTATTTTATTTGATGGGGTGGGGGGAGAAGGAGCAAAGGAAGAGGGAGAGAATTTCCAGCAGACTCCATGGGAGGGTGGAGCCTGACATAGGGCTCCATCTTACAACCCTGAGATGACGACAACCTGAGCCAAAACCAAGAGTCAGATGCTTAACTGACTGAGCCACCCAGGAGCCCCAAATGTTGGTATTTTTCAAGTTTCTAGTCTAGCACCTCATTGCTTTTTTTCATTCCACATACCTTCATAAGCTTACCTACTTCCACATCATTACCAGACTAATAAAAGTCTCAATATCTGTCTCCAGCCAAGATCCTTCTCATGACTAGTAACCTAAATTCATTAATCTAGGAGATATGCCATTGGGCATAGGAGACGTCAACAAATCCCAAAGTAAAGAAATAAATTTCCCCCCTTGACTCCTCTTCCCTATCTCCTACATTCAAGCAAGTTCTATTGAGTCCACATCTTAAACAGATCTGAATCCATTCACTTTCAACATTCCCAGAGCTGCTTTCCTAGTACAAACTAACAACTATCTGACATTTCTGAAAAACCTTGCAGCTGGGTCCCATGCCCCAAATCTTAACCCCTTTAATTCATTTTTCACATTTGGAGTCACAGGGATCTTCCGAAAATGCAAATCAGATCTTCTCCCTCAGCTGCTCTGCTCTTCTAGAATAAAATCAAACTTCATCCGAAGCCTTCAAGGTTCTAAATGATTTACATCTTCTGCTAAGTTTGTCATCATAATCTCCTGCTCCCACTTCACATATTCCATTTTCTTTCCCTTCTCTCACACACACATTCTCTGCTCCAATGATCTTGATTATCTGTCACCTGCTCAAACATTCTTTCAGTCATACTCTCTCATTTCTGTGCCTCTGCACAAAATATCTCCTTTGCCTAGAACACTCTTTCTCCTTGCCCATCACTTGACCACTTACACAACTACCCAAAAATCTCCTCCTCCATCTTCAGGTTCAGTTCTGACATCACTTCCTCCAGGAAATTTCTTACTTCCTAAGTGTAGGTTAAGTTCACAACGTTCACATACTTGACTCTACAATATCATTTTATATTCTTAGATCATACTATTCTTTTTTTTTTTTTAAAGATTTTATTTATTTATTTGACAGAGAGAGACAGCCAGCGAGAGAGGGAACACAAGCAGGGGGAGTGGGAGAGGAAGAAGCAGGCTCCCAGCAGAGGAGCCTGATGTGGGGCTCAATCCCAGAACACCGAGATCACACCCTGAGCCGAAGGCAGACTCTTAAGGACTGAGCCACCCAGGCGCCCCTAGATCATACTATTCTTAAGCTCCACAAGGCAGAGACCATGACTGTTCTCTCCTGTGCTTTCTCAATAAACTTTGTAAATTAAGTCAACTTCATTGAGATACAATTCAGAGTGAAATGCAGAAATTTTAAGTGTACAGTTAAATAAATTAACACTGCATAAGTGTCAGCCCAAATAAGTTATAAAATATTACCAACACACCAAAAAAAAAGTTCTTTGGTGCCCTTTGCAATCAGTTCCCTCATTTTGACCCACCTAGCTGATCTAATTTGTATCACAAGATTAGTTTTGCCTGTAATATAATCACATACAAATAGAATCATATTAGGTAATATTGTGTAATCTAGCATCTTTTACTTATTTGCATAATGCTTTTGAAATTCATCTATGTTACTGCATATATAGTTAGTTCCCTTTTGCTGTTGAGTACTATACCACTGGATTGATAAATCAGTCTGTTCACCCAAAAACCTGTTAGTAGACATTAAGACTCTATCCAGAAGGACGCCTGGGTGGCTCAGTCAGTTAGACGTCTGCCTTTGGCTCAGGTTCTGATCCCAGGGTCCTGGAATCAAGTCCCACATTGGGCTCCTGACTCAGCAGGGAGCCTGCTTCTCCCTCTGCCTGCCGCTCCTCCTGCTTGTGCGCTCTCTCTCTCTGACAAATAAATAAAATCTTAAAAAAAAAATTGTATCCACACTGTGGCTATTAGTGTACAAGTCTTTTGTGAACATGATTAGGTTGGGGTGAGAGCAGGACTTTATTTTAAGACTTTATTTATTTGACGGAGAGAAAGAGAGCACACACACATACCACATACATTTATGTATACATTTAAACTGTTCAAGTTTTTTGGATTTGTTACAAAGCAAATGATGTATTAGGGAACAACTGGAACAATGTGAATTTCACATTTACTTTTGTAAATACTGTCCACAAGAAATACTAAATGAACAAAGAAATTGCACACAGCTAAACTGAGCCACAAAATACACACACCTCAGCAATAGATCTGCTACCTCAGTTCATATTACAAGCTATACTCACCCACATTCCATGCTACAATTTTGTCTGATTTGACAACTTTCCTTCCACCACTTCACAATAACTGACGAGCTGCAAACCCTTCCGAACCTCATCTCTACAAGCAAACTTAGTCTTTTTCAAGATAAAGTGCCAAACTTATTATAGTATTTATGTATTTAACCATTTAACCTACATATAACTGTACTTTTATTAGGTCCCTATCTTTTTTGTCACTAATAAAGCTTTTGGGTTTGTGCCCTTAATGCATTTTCCCTGTAAGTCCTGTGATTTTTAACAGCACCTTGTTTTTAAGGAAAACTTATTTCACAGTAGAGCAAAACTACCCATAGAAGTGGTAGGAACAGACATCTTTGCCTTTTTCCTGATCTTACGGTGAAACAATCAATAAACCACCACTGAGCATGATTTTAGCTGTAGACTTTTCATATTTACTCTTTGTCAAATTGAGGAGATTCCCTTCTATTCCTAAGTTTGATAAGAGCTTTGAAGACAAATGGGTACTGAATTTTGTCAAAAGCTTTTTTGGTAAGTATCTATGTGATTGTATGATTTTTTCTCCTTTTTTCTGTAAATGTGAATTACATTGATTCATTGATATTTGAAAGTCGAATCACCCTTATATTCCTGGGACAATCTCAACCTGGTTGTGGTATATTACCCTTTACTGCTAGATTCAATTTGTTAGTATTTTCTTGAGAGTGTCTGCATTTATGTTCATGAGGGATATTGGGCTGTTTTTTTTTTCTCCTTTAATATCCATTACACGTTCTTGTATCAGTTACTCTGGCCTGTTAAACAAACAGGGAAATATTCCCTCCTCTTCTATTTTCTGAAAAAAGTCTGTGAAGATTAGTACTATTTATTCCTTAAATATGTGATAAAATTCACCAATGAAACTTGGTGAGTTTCACTCCGTGAGGAATTTTTAATTACAAATCCAACCTCTTCATACATTTAGAGGCTATTCATATCTATTTATTGTGTCAGTTTCAGTAAATTGTATTTTTGCTGAGTATGTCCATTTGTCAAATTTGCTAGCATAAAGTTGTTCATTATATTTCCTACTATCCTTTCAATGGCTGTAGGATCTGTAGTAATATCCCATCTTTCATTCATGATATCAGTAAGCTATGTTTTCCTACTACAGAAGGTTTTTAAATCCCTCTAAGCTAAGCTTTATGAGAAGCCCACAAACTTTAATTCTGTTGTGTTTCCATTATCATTTAGTTTGAAATATTTTTAAACTTCCCTTGTGATTTCTTCTTTGATACACAGTTAACTGCAGATTCAGTGACCCCATCCTTTAGACAAATGTGGTCATACATTTTATTTATACAGACACTATAAACCCTCCTTTAAAATTATATTATTCTTGCTTTTAACAGTCATTTGCCTTTTAAAAAAGTTAAATGAGGGGCGCCTGGGTGGCGCAGTCGTTAAGCATCTGCCTTTGGCTCAGGGCATGATCCCGGCGTTCCAGGATCGAGCCCCACATCAGGCTCCTCCACTAGGAGTCTGCTTCTTCCTCTCCCACTCCCCCTGCTTGTGTTTCCTCTCTCACTGGCTGCCTCTCTCTAATAAATAAATAAATAAATCCTTTAAAAAAAAAAGTTAAATGAGGTAATCTTTTACATTTATCCTTTATTTACCATTTCTAGCGTTCTTCACTCTGTAGCTTATTCCAGTGCTTTAAGATATCACTGCATTGTATTTTGATCTCTCATAAGACAGAAGCCATCATTCATTATCACTTATTGTTCTCTTTTATGTCATGTTTCTTTTTTTTGTATAGGTTTTTTATATTGGCTTTCACCAGTCTGATTATGATATACCTGTTTTTCTATATATTTACCTGCTTTGAATTTCCTGAGATTCTTCAACACACAGATTAATGTTTTCTCCCCAAATATGAAAAATTATTAACCATTATTTCTTTTAAATTGAGACATAACTCAGATACAATTCACTTAATTCACCATTTAAAAAAGTACATTTCAGTAGTTTTTAGTATATTCACAAGGTATACAACAATCACCACCATCAAATTACGTAACTCCAGAAAGAAATCTCATTTTATAAGCAGTCACACTAATTTACTTTGTCTCTATAGATTCTACATATTCTGAACATTTCACATAAATGAATCACAGTATGCACACAATATGCAGGCTTTGTGTCTTTCTCCTTCTATTTATCATGAGATTTCAAGGCTCGTCTATGCTATAGCATGTATCAGTACTTCATTCCTTCTCATGGCCAAATTACATTGTTTGACCCTCAAACAAGTGGTTAGGGGTGCCAACTCACATCTCTCCCCGTGCAGTTGAAAATCTGCATATAACTTTTGACTCCCCCAAAATTTAACTACTAATAACCTATTGACTGGAAGCCTTATCAATAACATAAACAATCGATCATGTATTTTGTATGATATATGTCTTATACACTGTATTTTACAATAAAGTAAGCTACAGAATAGAAAATATTAAGGAAAAGAAAATATTACAGTACTGTACTATATTTATCAAAAAAAATCTGTATATAAGTGGACCCACACAGTTCAAATCCATGTTGTTCAAGGGTCAACTATATTCTGTGGATATACATTTTGTTTATCCATTCAGCTGTTGATGCGCACTGCGGCTGCTTCCACTTTTTGGCTATTATGACTAATGTTGCTATGAACATCCCAGTACAAGTTTTTAGGTGGACATGTGCTTTCAATTCTCTGGGGTATGTAACTATGACTGGAATTGGTGGGTCATATGGCAAGTCTATGTTTAATTATTTGAGGAACTGCTAGACTATTCTCCAAAGCAGTGCATCATTTTACCTTTCTAAGAGTAACAAGTAACACAGGAGAGTACCAATTAATCCACACTCTAACACCTGTTGTTAGAACTTTTTGATTATAGCTATCTTAGCAGGTTAAAGGGATAACCCAATGGTGTCTTTCTTTGCCTTTTTTTTTTTTTAACAACTATTCTGAGCATCACTTCACGTGCTTGCTGGCCATTTATATATCTACTTTGGAGAAATGTCTACTCAAATACTTTGCCCATTTTTTTTCTTTCTTTTTTTTTTATTTTGCCCATTTTTAATTGGGTTATTTACCTTTTTATGAATGAATTCTAGGACTTCTTTATATATTCTGGACACTGGATCTTTCTTAGATATATGATTTTGCAAATATTTTCTCTTATGGGTTGTCTTTTCACTTCCTTTGAAGCACAAAAGTTTTTCATTTTGATCAAGTCCAATTTACCTGTTTTTCTTTTTCCTTTGGTTGTTTGTGCTTTAAGGGTTATACCTAAGAAATCACTGCCTAATCCAACATCACAAAATTTAATTTTTTTCTAAGAGCTTTACAATTTTAGTTCTTACATTTAGGTCTCTGATCCATTTCTACTTATTTTTTTATATAGGTCACTTTCATTCTCTTACATGTGTGTATCCAGCTGACAGCACGATCTGTTGAAAAACTATTCCTTCCCTCACTGAACTGTCTTGGCAACCATATAGAAAATCAACTGCCCACATATGTATGTGCTTTTATTTTGACTCTCACTTCTACTCCATTGATTTCTGTCTGTCCTTATGCCAGTATCATGGAGTTTGGGTTATTGTAGCTTTGAAACCAAAAAATGGGAATCTAATCATTATTTCTTAAAAACATTTTTATTTTTCCTGAATCATTCCCTCTTTCCTCTTCTTCTAGGACTCCAAGTACATGTATGTAAGACTGCTTGACATTATCCTAGAGGCCATCAGGACTGTCTCCCTCCACCACCAGCACCAATTTTCTTCTCTCAATTCTTCATATTGGATAATTTCTATGGATCTGACTTCGAGTTCACAAAATCCTTCTTGTGCCATCTCCAATTCACCATTAAGCCTATCCAGTGAATTTTTCATTTCAGATATTGTTCTTCTCACTTCTACAATTTTGTAATCTTATTTTAAGTCACTGAGTTAATTGCTTTAATTCATTTTTCCTAATTCCAAATGTGGGTTATCTCAGGATCAGTTTCCATCAACAGCATTTTTCCCCTTGAATATGGTTCAAGTTTTCCTGTTTATTTGCATGTATAGTAAATATTGGTTGTATGCTGGACACTGTAAATATGGTGTGAGGATTCTAGATTATACTATCTTCCTTGATGAGTTTTGTTCTGCCTAGTGCCTCTCCTTGATCCTAAAAAGGCCTAATTTTAGGCTTTATTAGAGTAGATCCAGAGCAATCCTTACTCTTTAATAGGAGTTGACAAACTTTTTCTATAAAAGGCTAGATAGTAAAGGTATTAGACTTGTGGGCCACGCAGTGTCTACAGCAAGTGCTCAACTCTGCCCTTGTAGCCTAAAAGTAGTATGTAAATGAAATAGCATGGATGGCTGCATTTTATTTTTTTTAAAAGATTTTATTTATTTATTCAAGAGAGGGAGTGGGCAAGACAGTGAGAGAGCATAAGCAGAGGGGGAGCTGCAGAGGGAGAGGGAGAAGCAGACTTCCTGCTGAGCAGGGCTCAATCCCAGGACTGGGGGACTATGACCTGAGCTGAAGGCAGGCACTTAACTGACTGACCCACCCAGGTGCCCCTGGATGGCTGTATTTTAAAACAAATTTATTTATAGTCACCAGAATTTATATTCCACATAATTTTCAAGTTTTACAAAATACTGTTCTTTTTAAAAAATCTTTTCCTAGCCACTAAAATATATAAAAACCATCCTTAGATCACAAGCCATACAAAAACAATCAGCAGGCCAGATTTAGCACGGACCATAATTTGCTAATCCTGTTCTGAGATATAATTCTTACTCCCACAGCATGATCTTTCTGATCTCAGATAAATATTTAGTATGTTACCTAGGTCTCTCTCTACCCTGGATGGACTAGAATCCAACATCTCCAGGTATAATGGGGCTTGTCCCACTCTAACAATATTCTTGAGGAATACTGCCTATGAATGTGCAGCCCAACTCTCACTAAAGGACTTTTGGGAAATTCACACTTACAATTTTCTGAAACCCTGCTCAGCAAATTCCAGCTGCTTCAGTGGCCCAGAACTCCAATCTTTGCATCCTTAACTCAGCAGGACTTCCCTGCTCTGGGTTCCCTGCTTGAGTTCCACTCCCCATAACACAGTTAGCAAACTATCCTGAAACACAGAGATGGGCTAAATGTGGTGCTCACCTTGTTTGTTCTCTTTCTCTCTAATGTCCAGTGCCTGAAAAGAGCTCTACTTCATATATTTTGTCCAGTTTTATAGCTGTTTATGGCTGGAGGAAAAATCCAATCCAATTACTCTGTCACAGCTGAAAAGCAGATGTTAACCTCAATAAATATTTGATGAATAAATTAATGACTAAACAAACCATATGTTTTAAGTATACATGACCCTCCATCCTCTCCACCTCCTTCACACCTTTCTGTAATCCCTTCCCATGGGCTATAGACAGGATCTTGATTTGCATTTAACCAAAAGAATACAGCAAAGTCTTTGGGATCTTACTTCTGTGATTAAGTCACACTATATAAAACTCCAATCTTGCTAAAAGACTAGTTCTAAAGACTTTTTGTTGACCGAATGAAGTAAGCTGCCATACTGGGCAAGTCCACATGGCAAGGAACTTCAAGCAACCTTTAGGTGCGGAGTGAAGCCTCTGACAGTCAACAGAAGAAAGGGCATGCAGTCCTACAATCAAGAGGAAATGAATCTTGCCAGCAACATTAGTGAGTTTAGATGAAGATTCTCAGTCTCCAGGCAAGGATGTAGCTCAGCCAACACAATGATTACAGTGAGGCATTAAGCAGAAGACCCACAGAAATTGTGAGATAATAAGTTTGTGTTATTTTAAGCTGTTACATTTGCGGCGATCTGTTACACAGAAACAGAAAACTAATATAATACACTACTGATAGATACTACAAAACAACTACCAATATTCAGAGCTGGCAAGTACATGCAGAAGCATGGGAATGACCATGAAATGCGCTCAAGAACAAGGAAAGCTACCTCAGACCTATGTCATCAACACACAGTGGAAAAAGCAGAAATATAGTAAATTACCTCAGGGAGGTACAAAAAGGGTGGCTCTTGGCTTAGCAAGAGAGAACGAGACCATGAGAAAAGGGGTGTGGGCTGTCATACAAGTATATTTAAAGAACAGTCAGAACCAGTGGTAGTGCCTTCCAAGCACTGTAGGAAAGACAGAGAATACCTTGGTCCAAAAACCTAATTTTGTCTAGTCACCATCATTCAGCAGTGTTTTGCACAGAAGTACTTACCTTAACACTGACCCTCTTTTACCTAGCAAATGTGAGCTCTTAATCACTATCAAAAAATAATCACTATCAAAATTTAAAATTAAAATCTGTGCGCTTATCAAAACCAAAATACACCAATTTAGTACCATGTTATCAGGAGAGAAAGAAAAACACCAAGGTATTGTTGACTTTGTTTACTCATTAAACTTTATTTAGGATATGCAATAGAACTAGGCATTTTAAAGAACCCACTATGTTCACCTGATGCTACTAAATTTTTGAATCATGTAACAAATTTCTCTTTTTAAAAATTCCACACAGTGTAAGCAACTTTTTGATTACGATAAAGCTTTGCAAGCAGCATATCCATAGGAATAACGTAAATATTAGAGGAAAAAAAACATAAAGAGAAAGCCAAAGTAGCAAAATGTCAGCAACTGGCAAATCCAGATAAAAGGTAGGTGGATGTTCACTAGACAACTCTCAACTTTTCCAATACAGACTTACATTTTTTTAAATTAAAAAGTGAAGAACAAGAAATAAGACAATTTTCTCAGTAAGCTAATTAAGTTTAGGGATCATAAATGTTCTTGAAGCTAATGAGAAGTCTGAAGAAGTTACCATTTTCACTCGTTTTGGTAAATGGAGAAAGAAAGCAAAGTAAATATCCAAATCTATGTTTTAAAGCAGTAAACACTTTACAGTTATGTAATGTTTCTCTCTCAGAACTCCAAAAATAATATAAAATTTCTAAAAACATTAATTTTCTGAATCATCCTTACAGCCTTTTGGTTCTTTACACAATATTAACTTTTAAATCTGCACTGTTCTACAAACTCTTGTTATCAACATGTGGTCTGCTGAACCAGTAACACTGCATTACCTGTGAACTTGTTAAAAATATAGAACCTCAACAGCCAAACTATGAAAGCAGCCTAAGTGACCACCGATAGATGAATGGATAAAGAAGAAATGTGTGTGTGTGTGTGTGTGTGTGTGTGTGTGTATGTGTGTGTATGTATAATGGAATATTATTCAGCCATAAAAAGAATGAAATCTTGCCATTGGCAACAACATGGATACAGCTAGAGAGTATAATGCCAGGCAAAGTAAGTCAGAGAAAGACAAATACCAAATGATTTCACCAATATGTGGAATTTAAGAAACCAAACAAGCAAAGGAAAAAAAAGAGACAAACCAAGAAACAGACTGTTAGCTACAGAGAACAGATGGCTACCAGAGTGGAGATGGGTTGGGGGATAGTGAAAATAAGGGATAGGTATTAAAGAGTACACTTATCATGATGAAATAATAAATATTTATATATTCATAGCTTCAGGATCATTGATGACCCATAGTCTTTACAGTGAGGGAAGGATTATTAATTTCATCTATTATATAACGAAACTGTAGTGACAGTAAGACAAGATTAGGACAGTGGCTAGTGGAATAGTTCAAGCTGTTTCTACTTCTTGTATATCTATTGTACTTGAGTGTTAGCTTATCTGTTAACATTAATGAAATAACGTACATCACTGAGGAGCTAATCAGGAGAATAATCATTAATGTATATCGTGAAGTGTAAAAGTTCTTCTACAACAGGTGATGTTGCATCCTGGAAACCTAGCTGGAATGGATTATGTCACCAAGATATAAGGGTTTGAACCTATAATTTCACTTTGATAAAGTTATATAATTTTTACTAATACCTCAATAATTGAGAAATATATAGTAGTTATGATATTGGCTTGGCACCAGCTGGAGGAGGTTTGATTCCTTCCCTTCTTATTTTACATTTATGTAAGAAGATTCTTCAAATGTATGATATGGGGGGGGCATCCATGTAGTCATATAAGTAGTTGTTAATTCTACTATTGCTATTTGTGGCTTAGATGCAAATTCCTGTCAAATTATGAAAATTATTGATATTATTGCTGTTAATAAAATGAATGAACCTATGATGGATGAGATGGTATTTCATGTTGTATACACATTTGGATAATCAGAGTGAGGTGGTAGCATTCTTCAAAAGTCAAGAAAGTGTGATGGGAAGAAAGTTATGTTAACACCTTTGTGTTTGTGAAATGAATTTTTGCTCAGGTTGAGTTAAACGTATAGCCTGAAAATAATGGAAGCTGGTGAACAAATCCTCCTACAATGCTAAATAATGCTTCTATTGATAAGATGTAATGAAATTAGCTACTACATAACATGCATCATGAAGAACAAAGTCCAAGGATCAATTAGCTAGAAGTTAAGTCCTGCCAGGTCTCCTACTGTAAATAAGAAAATAAAACGTAAGGCTCAGAGTATGGCTGATGATCACTTAATATTTTGTCCATGAAGGGTTTTCTGTCAACTAAATACTTTTATAGGAATGGCACTCATTATGGTAGCTGTTAATAAAACATGCTCATGTGTCGACATCTTGCCGACTGAGAATATATGATGAACTTGTGCAATAAAGTCTAAAAATCCAATAAAAAAAAATAAATTTAAAAAATAAAAATACAGAACCTCTGCCCTCAGCCCAAACCTGCAGAATCAGAATCAAAATCTGTACCTTAACAAGACACAAAGGTAATTTGTATGCACATTAGCATCTGAAGAACACCGCTCTAGACATTAAAATTTACTATGAATATTATATATCTATTCAAATGACAAGCAGCAGTCTGTTAAAAATTAGAGAAAATACCCAAAAGCTATTTAACAGGCATTCTTCCCCAAGAATTCAGTCTGAACCACAAAATGATCAAATGTGTGTGCCCGGCAGAGGCGGCGGGGAGGGGTCTCTTGGAGACTTGGTCTCTTTATTATTGCATAAAACCTAATCAAAATCAATTAATATCTTTGAAAACAACTGTAGAACAAATTCCAAGCAATCTGGTTAAAATACAGACATCATGTGACATACTCAATATCACAAAAGATAAAATACATAATGAAAAATCAACTGATATAAAGTTGTTACTCAATAAATTCAATCACTGTTAAACTATTATCTAGAAACTAAAAACAAAACAAAACCCTGCTTCCTCACTCTAAAAGCATTTGCTTTTCTACCTGCAAATGTCTTACTCAGTTTCATTATAATCAATCAAAAGCCATAAAGTAGTACAACAGAAATGGGCCTACATTAATCAGTATAAACCATCAATTAAACACTTGGGGACAACTTTTGAGGAAAGCTAAGTCTTACAATCCTAAATAAAGGGAACTTAGTATACAGAAAGAAATCTGGACAATAATTTTCCTCCAATATGGGCCAGGGGCAGAAAGTGTAAGAATAGCTGATAGAAATACATTGGTAGCTTGAGCAAATTTAAAACACCCTCTATAATATCCTTATTAGCTCTAAGATTCTGCTTTCTATTTGATTTCTCTAATAAACTTCCCATCCGGGAAGAAAATGGTGACCTACCAAAGACCTCAAAGAGTAATTCATTTAAAAATGCCAAGAATATACCCATTACATGTAACACAAAAATCATATTTTCTATGAAAAATAACTATTTTCTAGAACAACAACAAAAACTTGGGGAGAATACTGGCACTGTTTTACAGTTTTGCAAATATCTTTAATGTCTGACTTTGTAGAGAATAGATGAATTATTTGCTTCTACATTCAATGCTCTACAGTGCTGTTTTGGCAGATTTGTATAAATATACAAGCTTATAAAAATATGTAGCTGGAAAAAGGGTAGCATTTTAACAGACTTCAGATTTGTGGATATTCTTTCTTGATACTCCACCAGATTCAATAAGTATAGTTTATTTTAAAATTAATATGGAATCTGAAAGCTTATCAATAAACATTTTGATCTCCGTTACATTAAAATCTCTAATTCTGACCTTGCATTTTGAATGGTTCTTTTTCACATGCATTATTTTGTTACATCATGCATTGACCATTTGGAAAATATTTGTTTACTGAATTAATGTAGATCTTCTCTAAACGCTGACACATTTCATTACATAGAATTTCTTAAAAATCAGATCTGTTAAAAGGACCAAAAATCTCAACAGAAAACTGTTTTAAGAATAATAAAGCTGCCATGGTCATGGTAGCAGATATGTTTTCCAAAATTCTAACGTTCATTTAGAAGTTCACATTTTATCACTGGCAACAAAAACTGTTGTCCTTACAGTGAGAATTCACTTCATTTATTTTAAGAAACTGTCTTACAAATATACCCAAGTCTGAATAACCACACCTTATCAGTCACTCTTTCAAATAAAAAAATGCTGTTTTATGAAAAAAGTGGCTTGTTCAGCTTGCCCTCAAACAAGGGGATAAGTGATTTTCCTTAAGACAACCATCATATTTGACATAGAACAGAAGTGCTTTGTATGTACTCTCCATTTCAACACACGGGAGATTAAAAAGACATGGACTTAAGATTAACAGTACTCGATAATTTGTACTGCTTCATCTAGAACAGTCTTAAGTGAAACTGATATTCTTTCTACTGCAAGTGTGTGGAAGCGAAGATGACAATAATCACTTGCTGCACAGTGTAGTGCACCGCCCTGCTCTGTGCCATGGTGCCCACAGTTTTACCCACCATCTCTTCTGCAGATCAGTACAAATGTAAACACAGAGGAAAAGGCAAACAGCATCTTCTTATTACGGAAATAGATTTGACCTCATGGATCCTTTCCAAGAGCTCTGGGTACCCTTGTCGGTCCACAGACTGCTTTGAGAACCACTACACTAAAACAATCAAAACAATTGTAAGCCTTTCCTATCATTATTACAATCCACTGATTCACTCAACCAGTAATTACAGAGGGCTTGGTATGTAGTGCCAGGTAGGTACCATAAACTGTCTCAGTATTTGAGTATCTTTGTGTCATTCGCTCATGTATCCCAAGCATCTAGAATAGTGCCTGGCTGGCACACAGCAGACTTCTGATAGTTGTTGAATGAATAAATAAATGGGTAGCTATGATGTATTTTAACTTAGATTCCAAAGTCTTAGAGTACATCCATCTCTCACATAAATAATCTAATATGGGAATTATTTTTCAACATAATGAGAAAGACTAACATGTTCAATACGGAACCTCTACACACTCATCATGCTTGGAGTAGTTTTATCTTCATACTGTTCTTTTTTTTTTTTTTTTTAAAGATTTTATTTATTTATTTGACAGAGACAGCCAGCGAGAGAGGGAACACAAGCAGGGGGGAGTGGGAGAGGAAGAAGCAGGCTCATAGAGGAGGAGCCTGACGTGGGGCTCGATCCCATAACGCCGGGGTCACGCCCTGAGCCGAAGGCAGACGCTTAATGACTGCGCCACCCAGGCGCCCCTATCTTCATACTGTTCTAAACTTAAATTATATATACAGGCAGTCTTTGCTTTGCATGGTACCATGGTAACTGAAAGTCATGCATATCGGAACCATATCCTCACTCTGGTTCTGTGGTAACTAAAATCCGTGGTAACATGCTACTGTGCAGAGCACACAAGTGCAAATGAGAGGAAAATAAACGCCAATGACCCAAACACTCCGTTTTAGTAAAATGGGAAGGAAAGCATCTTAGGAAGAATGGGTAAGCAGCTTTTACACAGTGACTCTGAATGAGTGCCCCTTACAGAAAAGCAAATTAGATACCTAAAATGACTTTTCAAACTCTTAACATGCTTCCCTCCCACAATCCATCGCCCTTTGAGAATCACTGCCTAGTGATCAACTAATTGAGGTATTTCAATCCTTCAGTGGTATTTGTGAATTGCTTGGGGAGAAGGGACTGAAGAATTAAGGTGGTTAAGGGGAAAGACAGACCACTTTATAAACCATTAGGACAAAATTAAGTTACAATAAATCTGGACTAGTCTTAAAAACTACAGGAATTAAAATTTCTCAAAACACACTCAGATCAAGTCTTTGGAGTTCTGTCTCCTAACCCTTCTCACAATTTAATCAAAATATCTTTAGAGTTACTCAACAGCATTAAGCTGTACACCTCCCCAATCCCACGCCCACAGCTACACTCAGGATTTTGCTCTTCCTATTTGAGATTTTTTTAAATGAATATTAATATTACAAAACATCACAAATTTTAAACAGTGTATTCGGCTCCAACAAATAGGCATTCATATATTAAATGTTTAAATGGCTCTGCCAAGAGTTAACAATAAATCAAAAGATACATGAACGAACACTAGCGGCAGCTTAGCCATTAAAAAGTGTCAGAGAGGGGCGCCTGGGTGGCACAGCGGTTAAGCGTCTGCCTTCGGCTCAGGGCGTGATCCCGGCGTTATGGGATCGAGCCCCACATCAGGCTCCTCCACTATGAGCCTGCTTCTTCCTCTCCCACTCCCCCTGCTTGTGTTCCCTCTCTCGCTGGCTGTCTCTATCTCTGTCAAATAAATAAATAAAATCTTTAAAAAAAAAAAAAAAGTGTCAGAGAGAAGCAATAAACAACTTCACTTAAAAAAAATTCTATTCTAAGTCTACTGACTAAATACCACAAGTGGGAGAAATGGGAAATGCTATTTATACCTTAAAATGTACTGTGATGTTCCAAGGAAGAGCTGAACTTGATGCAAGAAGATCAAACAGCAAACCAATTGGATAATGCCTAAAAATGAAAGAGTACATTTTAAGAAAGAATATTTTGAAGTTATAACTACAACTCCAAAATAAATTTCAGCACATACTGTAACACCAAATGTCAGGGAGCTTTAACCACAAATCATAGAATGATAACATTTTACAGTTACTTGCCTAAGCTAATATGGTAGCGTTTCCAGGTATCAGTTTTTTCCTAAGCATTTCATTCATTAAAGCCTTGATATATACAATGGGATTGTGCTAAAGCATCTCTTATCAGCCATGACCACTGTTACACCACCCTACTGCAGTATCTGATTACCATCCCAGTACTCACATTGTACAGTTTTTTAAAGCTTATTTAAATGTATTTTTAAAATTTTTATAACAACTTAAAATATTAGAAAAATTTAAGAACTAAGAAAAGCACCTAAAAAGCATGCCATCTCTATTTTGTGGTAATTACTATTAACGTTATTGAATGTGAGTCTTTTATTTATGCATACATATGTAAATATAGATTAGGCTTATCCTTTACAAAATACTATAACCTGCTTTTTCCATAATTACAACATGTCAACATTTTCCAAAGTCACACAATATTTCTCTGCAACCTAAGACTAAAGTTTTTTATAAAAATAAATTCTGGACTTCCTAAATAAGAGAACACTTCCAAATATAACCATTACTTACAGTGAAGCAAATTATTGAGCAATAATATAAACCTTACAGATTTCAACAAACAAATCTTATTTTTTAAATCATCCTTTTAAAGAATCTAAAGTGGCTTCAATAATGAAACAGAATTAAACAATACTTTCAACAAAGGCAAAAAGAGGACTACTTGGTGTCATGTACAGTCCTGTTCTTTACATGTTAGTTAGTTATTCCTAGATTTAGAAACTGAAAAATTTGGAAATACATCTAATTCCCCTCAAAATGAATGACCCAATATACTGCCTAACCAAGATTCAAATATTAACTAATACTAGTTATGTTTGCTTATATCTACATAATACAACTGATGAAAAGTCATCAATCACTAGTGATCATGTTATTTAGAAAGAATTTAGAATGAATGCCCTGCTACTAAAATAAAACAGTGGGTAGTTTTAGTCATATGTGTTGTATCTCTTAATAATAACCCTTAAACCTCCCTATTTGAAAGTTAGCATCTAACAGAAATCTTTCATAACCAAATATGAATACTGAAGGAAATTTTAGACTACCTAAATAATAGAATGTTTCCTTCAGAAACATTTCAGAACCCAGAAAATAACCCTGGTCTGTCAAAAACTAAAATAAAAATAGTAATTTGAAAAACAAAAATACTCCATTACAGAAAAGCTATAGATTCTATTCAATTCTGATCCTTCTCTCTGAACTTCTTCAAACTGTACAAGCTCTACATAATGCCTTGTTATTTTTACAAAACAGACCTTTGTTAGTCCTCATTCTATTCCAGGAACGGTATTTCACCATTCTAGGAATTATTTCATCATTATTTATCAATTATACCCAACTATGCTAAAAAAAAAAAAAAAAAGACTAAAATAGGAACAATTTGGAAGAATAATGGCAGGCCTGGAAGGATGATACAATAATGAATCCTTCCATTTTCTCATTGTTTCACCTAGAATATTACATCATATTTCAAGGAAGTATAAAATAAGGATGCAGACCCCATCTTTGGAGTCTGCTTTTATCTATCATTAATACAGCTGAAAATTCAAAATGTCTAATTTTCCATGCATAATGGGAAAGAGGAAAATTGACAAGGGAAGATGTTACACAATTATTACATAAATCAGAAGGTTTTTACAGAGACTGCCGTACTTTGGACTTTAATGACAGCGGTAAAATTGATCATTTAAGTGAAATCTCAGACTACAAGTCATTAGATGATATTCTAGGTGAATTTTACAGAATTCAAAAACTAATGAATGAACGATGTATTTCTAAAGACATGGCATTCTTATCCACTTAGTCATTCAATGGTAAGAAATTCATCATGCAATATTTTATGACAAAAACCTGAACCATTTTGTTAAAAAGATGTGATTGTATTTTTTCATCTTTTATACCATTTGTGCACTGCAATTTACCTGATAGTAAGTGAGCAAGAGCTAAAGGCAGATTTGTAACAAAGACAACTAGAAAGAATTACGTGATGTAGAAATGAACAAGTATTGAATTGATCATTCTAACTGGTATTTACTAAATGTAAACGATATTTTACAACAAAATCATGCTCTGTCAAAGGTTTAAAAATTTCTTTAAGCATTGCCGTTAAGCACAAGAAGAGCCAGAAGTCACAATAAGCTAGAACCTCTTAGAAGTCTATTTGAATGTATGACAACTAATGAGTAGTTAGTTGCATTCAGAAGACACTGCCCATTTCTGTATCCATACCTTCAAAACCAGGAAAATATGGAGCGTAAATCCAAATTTGCTGTATCTAAATGCTTTTTAAAATTTCTAATAAAGTTGTCATACACTATTCCTTTACTTTTCTCTAAGTTATTTATAAAATAACTTAGATATATATATATATATTTTTAAAGTTCACTGGTCTCAGATGGTAAATGATGACTATTTTTCCCAATATACTAAAGATTTGGATGAAATTTAAATATTATGGTTTCTAATACTTACATTTAATTATAAATGTATATAAAGTATCAACATAAAAGCACTCTAAATATAACTACTATCTTGTAATAATCTTTAAAAATAAAACTGCAGCAGAAAGAGCTGCTTACTTCCTTCTATTATCGAAGTCTACATGTACAGCCTGTATGTGGCTCAATGCAGATGGATATGTCAGAATGATTTTGACACAAGGATACTAACTCCAAACAAATATACTATCTGAATTAACTGGTTCCAAGACTGCTCATTTCTGATGAGTCTATTAATATGCAAGAAAATCTATAATAGAAAACAGAACTGGCAAGACTTAAAGGTACTGAATTTCTCTTACACTATAATCTAATTTACATCAAGGGTTTCAAAAGTACTAATTTGTACAACTCCTCTAAACAGATATTCTACACAGTTTTGTCAGGAGGCTCCTAACCCACAACATAGAAACCACATAAGCCATAACTGTAAGTAAATCATAATGTAACCATTTATCTGTTATGTTGCTACTCCTGCCAATCTAACCTAAATTTAATAGAAAAGGAAGTGGTGAGGATATGAACCTGGAATATATCCCAGAAGAGGGCCCAACTAGTAAAGGTTCAATCTACTGCCCGATAAAAACTCACTGTACCAGAATAGTTAGCATTAGGTCTATTTTCACACTTTATTCATTTTCTTTCTCTTCCTTAAATTGCTCTAGTCTTTTCTAAATTCAGTTCTCAAAATGAGTAATATTTTCATTTTTCTTTGCATAAGGTCTTTCTTCTTTACCCTTTCATTACTGCTAAAATACATACACACATACCGGCCACATGTATAGCAATAACGGATATGTTCCTAAGTCAGCCAAGGGTGCTCTCAGTAGTCTAAACATCTGCAGTCAAATAGCAAAGCAGTATCCTAACATCAGCATTGAAACAAAGTTTCCCCATATACTAGAGAGAACTATTGTCCTACTCCATTTCACTGAAATAAATGCATCCTATTCATAAGTCTACTGATAATTCACTGGAAGCAGGATTACATTTCATTGAAGGAAAAAAAAAGATTCAAATTGGGACACCTGGGTGGCTCAGTCAGTTAAGCATCGGACTCTTGATCTCAGCTCAGATTTTGATCTCAGGGTCACAAGTTCAAGCCCCATGTTTAAAAAAAAAAAAAAAGATACAACTCAAAGGTACACCAAAGTAATTTAATGTTTACAATCAATTTTGCCTTCATTTACCTATGGAACAAACACAAACAACTGTAAATTAGCACTGTGTTTCACAGCTTTCTAAACCTATTCTTAAGCATGAAAAAGTACAAAAACAGGCAAGGGGACACTACCTGTCTCAAATGCTAAGTAAATTACATTTCAAAATTCAAGTTTACAGAACTTATAAAATTTTAGAAATTCACAACCTTAGAAAAAAGACAATCCATAAGAGAGAAGAGCCTGCACAGTATTTATAATTAAGAGGTTATTTTGTTAAAATTTACTTTTGAAACCAGATAGATACAGTATTAAATTCTGGGTCATTCTGTTAGGTCTATGTTTAAGATCAACATCAGTGTTTGCTGCTTTTTTTGGTTTCATTCAAAAGGTAGTTTCAACTTCTTACTTTCAACAACCAGTCCTGAAAATAAGTCAGTTTACACAAAATAATAATATTCTATTAGAGACACTTGCTTTTATAATTGACAAAAAGAAAAGCTTTTTCTAAAATTTATATTGAAGGCCTAAGATATAACCAATATTAGGATATACAAACTAAATGTTCTTTAGAAGAACCAGGAACCGTTCTCTTAAAATAATTTTAATATAAAAGTAACAAATACAAACTTTGTATTTACAAATAACCTTCGCCTTTTCAAAATGCAATGTTAGAGCACCCTCTGCTGACTAATCAACTCGAATCACTCTTACAAAAAAAGAAGAAAGAAAAAGAAATCCTTGCTCGATGAGTTAGATCAACACTTTTTATTTGCCACATAATTTTTAAAACTTAAGGAGACAAAGGACTGTGAGGATAAAATAGTAATCAAATAAAGCCCCTCAGATTCTCTCTACAAATCAACAATATATTAAGTATTCATTATGTTACCACTGTTCTTAAGTATCTTTCTATTCTAATATGGACAGATAACATAAGCAATTTAGGGAAAACATAACAGAATTGAAGAAAACAACAACTAACAAATAGAATATCAGCAGTGTGGTGGAAAAAGTCCTTAACTGAGACTTTCAAAATCTGGTCCTACTCACTCATTTGAACAAGTTATTTTGCCTCATCTTCTCAATAAAAAGGAGGAACCAATTTAGATTCATTCACCCACTGAACAAACATTTACTTAGCACCTCTTACGTATTACTGCTTAAGATACAAGAGCCCATGTTCAAGTATCTCATGCAGATATTTAAGCAATTATAATAATAAATATGAACAGGAGTTAACAGAGTAAGAAGTAATATCAATTTATGCTCTACCTTCTTTTATGAATTATCTAATCTGGTGTTTGGTTTCCTTTCTCATTTGAATTTATTTAAAACTCCAAAGAATCAAGTATAAGAAAGATGTTATCACCTTACTCAAATAAATGCTCCTCTACTCTGAAGACACTTGCATGGTCTCAAAAAGTCCAAGTCCTACAAAACTTCAGTGGTAGCTGCTTCCCTATAATGATTATCCTATCATATGAACCCTACTCCTTAAATGCCAGGCAGATATTGATAGCCTATGACTCCTTTAACACAGTAAGAGGACTCCTTTAACACAGGAAAATACTGCTATACTTGGGAGCAAAAAGAGACAAGATCAAGACTTAGCCCAGGCACAGCGGCTAAGCGTCTGCCTTCGGCTCAGGGCATGATCCTGGCGTTATGGGATCGAGCCCCACATCAGGCTCCTCTGCTATGAGCCCTTCTTCCTCTCCCGCTCCCCCTGCTTGTGTTCCCTCTCTCGCTGGCTGTCTCTATCTCTGTCAAATAAATAAATAAAATCTTAAAAAAAAAAAAAAAAAAGACTTAGCCCAGAGGTCCTGGTTATATTCATGCCTGGAAGCTATTCCTTCCTCAAATATATGAAGTACCTAACAATATGGAGTTAGTCCCCCCTATGCAGGGGGATATGTTCCAAGACTGCCCCAAGGATGCCTCAAACAGCAAACAGTACCAAACTCTACATATACTACATTCTCTCCTATACATACAAGACCTATGATTAAGTTTCATTTATAAATTAGGCACAGTAAGAGATTAACAACTTATAATAGAACAATTATAACAAAAAGTTACAACAAAAGTTATGTGAATGTGGTCTCACTCTCTCTCAAAATATCTTACTGCACTGTGCTCACCCTTCTTGTGACAATGTGAGATGATAAAATGCCTACGTGATGAGATGAAGCGAGGTGAACGACATAAGCATTATGACACAGTGTTAGGCCACTACTGCCACCCTTCTGACAATATGTCAGAGAAGGATCATCTGCTTCCAGACCATGGCTGACTGAGGATAAATGAAACTACAAAAAGCAAAACCACAGATAAAGGGGGGACTACTGAACTAAAGGAAAAGTTTTATCAAAAGTCATTAAATACAATGACTTATAGCAAGATGTAACTATGAAAGTGACATCATATATAAAAACTTAACACCCCAAAACCTAAAATGAGGATACGTGAATACAATTACTTTCACATAAGCTCTCTAGAAGGAAAAATTTTAATTTTTTACTCTTTAATAAAAGATTCTCAGGGTGTCTGGGTGGCTCAGTTGGTTAAATGACTGCCTTCAGCTCAGGTCATGATCCTGAGTCCCAGGATCAAGTCCTATGTCAGGTTCCCTGCTCAGCAGGGACTCTGCTTCTCCCTCTGACCCTCCCCACTCTCGTGCTCTCCCTCTCTCAAAGAAATAAATAAAATCTTAAAAAAAAAAAAAAAGATTCTCAGAAGACATGAATACTGACAAAATAAAAACATGATATAGTTAAGCCAAAATCAGTACTCTGTGGTGACAGAGAGAGATAAATGGGTCCAAACAGTATTTACTGATATAGAATACAAACTTACACCATACAAATCATATCAAATACAAAAATAACCACCATACAGGATGGGTTAAAATGGCAGCTGAAGGATGATAACTAAGCAATCATTCATTTATAAAAGTTAAATTGAAGCTTCCCATCTTTTCCAGAGTTTCTCAATTGGGGGTAGTTTTGTACCCCTTCATCCCAGGACATCTGGCAGCATTTTTTATAATCACGACTAGAGGGAATGCTACTAGCACTAGTAGGTAGAGGCCAAGGCTGCTCCTAAAAATCCTACAATGTACAGGATAGCCCTCCCACAACAAAGAATTATCTACGTCAAACGTCAATAGAGTCCCTGTTAAGAAACCCTACTGTACACTGATAAAACTGAAAAGCCTAGTGTCAGTCACACGAATTTTTAACAATAATGTGTATGTAACTAATACACACAGAACAATACAATTTCAATATTCAACTATAATACAGATAGAACTGTCAAGAATATAGACATATCCTATTGCTACTCACCCACAATCTTTCCCCCTCCTTCCTTTCCCTCTACTCTCCTGATCCTTGCTCCTCTTATACTTCTTTTAAGCCACCTCCCCATTCTAAAACCTCCAATTCCTCTGAGAAATAAAAAGAAAGAGAAAACACTGACTTACCTATGCTACCTGAGGTCTAGAACTATTCAAGAGTCATAATGAGTCTGATAAGTGATCACAAAGCCTGTCAAAACTGTTTTTATTTAAAAATGAATGCTATAAAGAACTTTGTCATCCTTTCCCAGAACTGCCTCAAAAGGCTGGAGATATGACCTATAACTCAATATAAAATCTCCTTGTTTCCAAAACAATACAATATACCACTTTGTATGTTTCTAAACCATAATGAAAAATCTACTCATTTGTGGGAATTCATCAACAAGGTGAGTTCCAAAAGTTCACTCTTTATTTCTAAGTAATGCTTATACTCAAGTCAGCTGCACTTATTAAACATCTACTAGCTTCTTTTTTTATGAGCCTCTTTTAAAACTCTTCATTTTAATACTCCAGATTTAGAAAGCAAGTCCACTTTTAACCTACTTATATTGTTCATATTTAAGTCTTAACTTTTTCATTCAACTACATTCATATGGAAGCATTTCAACACCTACACCCCAGCATACCTTGAACCATTTTTTATACTCTTCTCTGTCATTTCTCCAGTTTCATTAAATATTTTTGGAAGCAGAATTTACAAAACTCCCAGTAACAGAGGAAGTACAAAAATACATCATCTGTACAGGGATAAGCCCAGACTTAGGATTTATTTTCAATACGTTTCTTAAGAATGATATAATATCAAAATTATTTTTCACATAAAAAGGAAATCAATATATTTTAAATACTAAGCCAAGGCTAGATAAAATGTGTAATGTGGCAATCAGTCTGAAAGATGCCATTTTAGGTAATCATGTGTATATAAAGATCTGTTACAAAAATTTTGGAGATAGAAACAAAACTGAATACTGTCACAGAGTGACTTATTCATTAGGGAGTCTTAAATATATATGGGAAAAAACATAACCAAATACACTATTATTATGCCACTGAAAAATCTATCATTGAAAATATATACAAATCTATCCAGTTTCCCATGCATCCAAAAAAAGGCAGAAATATTTTCAATAAAATAGTTGAACAATAGTTTAAAATTCACTTTATTATATGAGCTAGTGATTTATTTCTTTATATAACTTTTTAAAAATTGCTTCAGGGCACTATACCTTCATAAAGCTAGCATATACTCAATGCTTAATAATGCAGAAAAATTCACTCACCATTTCAGTGGTGTGCCTTCATATTCAAACCATATCTCACTAATGTCTTCTTGTCTCATAACCTTCTGAAAGTGCTTTTTCACTTTGTCAGTTACCAACGTCAAATAACTTACTCTTGGCAAAAGCAACTGAAATGAAAATTTGTAAAACCGTATTTATTTACTATTTTTTCAAAAAAATATATACTAAATAGGTTTTTGAATTTTAAGGAAAAACAGCCATGTTCTTTGCATTATTTTGAATATTACACACAAAGTCAACTGCTTTTTATAGCAAATCAAAGGCTAAAAGGCTAAGACGTTTTAAATTTCTTATGAGGTCATTACTTTAAGTAGAGCTTATAGCGTAAGTACCAAGAATAAACAACACAAATCTACGTACGATCTTTCTGTAATATTTTTCTCTAAATAAAAATACAAATGTAATCAGACGTCATGCTATTTAGGATACTTACTACTTCTATCAAATTTAACATAAAAATTACTATGATTCACCTGAATTAATTAAACTGTTCTAAGAAAATAATCAACTCAGTCCTAAGGTACATCTTGACTTATCACTCAGGACTTCTCAACTGGTCCATCATGTTTTGATAATCTACCATGTATTAGCTTAGTCGCAATGAAGAACACCAAGACAAAGATATAATCTGTCCTCTTCTATATGAGGCTAAAATAAAGGTTAAAAAAAATTCATAAAAAGTACTTACAAAAATACTTCACTGCAGCAACGGAAAAAAACTTTAAAGATCAAACAGAAATTTTCATTTGATGAACAATAGGGGCCCACTACGATACAATGAATAAAAGGACGGCACAATGAGAAACAGTGTTTGAGAAATATTCTAGCAGTGGTAGATATAAAGAAGATAAGGTTATAAACTGGAAATCTGTTAAGGAAATACTACATGGAGGGATGGGCATGAAGGAATGGAAAAATGAGAAAGGTCTAGAAATCAGAACAGATTTTGGTTATTACTAATTAAGAAATTGAAGGGAAAAAACAAGTTAAAGATGACTGACTGTTGAGCCAAACATTTAAATCTCTAAAGGGCAATAAGGCACAAGATTAAGGTATAGTGCTGGTAGACTGGTGATCTGCCACTGTCCAGCAACTCCCTGAATCCTGTCTTTAGGGAGCCTGGGCGTACTTGGACTTTGGAGAGAAAAGTCTGGGAGGGAACGTTGGGCTAGGTTAAGCCTCAACTGGCATAGTTATGAAGGCCATCATTGTTTCTCCCCCACCAAAGATATCCAGAAAGAAAACATAAGAGAACATTTAAGAAAACCAGTTAGAATTTTATAAAGAGTACATGAGTGGATAAAAGGAGGAAAGTGGCAAGAATTCATGTTTTCCCAGGAGATACTCTAACGATTTCCTGCTTTTCTAGGCCTCTGTCCTTTCCTGGTAAAACTGTTTTATTACTCTCTTTCAGCTGCTTTTGAGAGGCCAATTCTGCATCATTTTTCGTGCAGTTTATTCAAAGTTATTATGTCTTCTGGTCAGTAAATCAAGATTACGGGGCTGGGGAATATATACAAAGAGAAATACTCTGGGTAAAGGAATATTTAATCACTGAAGATCACGATAACGGGCCCCAACTAGGCAAGAGAACATGACAATGGTCCTAGGGACAACAGGGTACAGGGGCTGGGAGGTAGCTGGCATGCTCCAATATGGAACAGAAGGTACTTACTAATACTAGAAACAAGCTTTTGGATAGCAATGTGGATTCAACAAAACATAAGTTTGTCCTTTATAAAGAAACAACTACAATGTGGATTAGGGAAGAAAAGAAAAAGGAAACTAATACTGTGTATAAGAAAAAGCACTAGTTGTTTTACAGACAATATTATCACCTCTAGTTTACATGCACTTTAAAAAACGTGCCAAAATCATATTCTGTTAAATAAATGGCAAAGAAACAATTCATTAAAATCAGAAATGACATAATCAAAGATAGATGTAACATGGATGTCTCTAAGAAATTAAAACAGCATGATTAATCAGCCATTTTTAAAAAAATAAATAAGTACACAGTTGACCCTTGAATAACATGGTAATTAGGGGCACCAACCCCCACATTTCAAAATCTTCACATATAACTTCTGACCCCCAAAAAACCTAACTACTGATAGTCTACTGCTGACTAGAAGCCTTACCAATAACATAAACAGTCAATTAACAGGTATTTTGTATGTTGTATGTATTTTACACTGTAGTCTTACAATAAAGTAAGCTAAAGAAAACATTAGTAAGAAATCATAAGGAAAACATTTATAGTACTGAACTGTTAAAAAAAAAAAATCAGCATGTAAGTGGACCCATAGTTCAAACCTGTGTTGAGTCAACTGTAATCTATTAGTCTAATAAGTTCTATTATTACTAATAAGTCCAGAACTTTTAACTTAAAATGTTTGTTGGGCATTAAGTAGTAATCTATTCTATAGAGAATATTAACCTATTAACCTATAGAGACTATAAAAAAAGAGGACACATCAGGACGGACAAGCATGGGTATCAGTTCCTGATTTTGGGGTGCTGTACTACATGCACAGGGTTCAAAGTTACTGAAAACCCCACGAATAATTTTCACAAAATGAAAACTTCTTCACAATAAGGAATGAGGAACATTAAAATGTAAGCTACATTGAGACAGTGATTTTGGTTGGTTTCATTCACTGCTACATTCCCAATGCTCAAAATAGTGTCTGCTTTATAGTAGGTACACAATAGATACTTGCTGAATGAATCACAGATCCCAAAGACTAAGTGACTAATCCCAAAAATGATAATTAATAAAGAATTTTCATTCTTAAGACAGAACTTACACTGAAATGTACTTGGAATCTTCTGTTCTAAATTAGCCTGTTGGGAGTAATATGTAACTAACATAAATACTTATAATAGCATTAAGAAATAGGACTAAGACTTGAAAATGACTATAATAGAGTAAGTATAGATACAACTTATCTAGTAAATATTTAAGTAAAAATGAAAATAAAGTAACAGTAAAATGACATCATCCTGTCTTCTATATCCAGATAGTACCACTCTCCGATTTTCTTAGGTGTATCTCATTGGTTTACTTTTTACTTTATGGTAAAAGATATCTGGCATAAAATTTGCCATTTTTAAGTGTACAGTTCATTGGCATTAAATATATTCACACTGTTGTACAACCATCACCATTATTCATCTTCAGAATTTTTCATCATCCCAAACTCAAATTCTGTACCAATTAATCAGTAATCCCCCACTACTCCTCCTCCCCAGGCCTTTGGACTATTCTAGGTACCTCGTATTAAGTGGAATCATGAAATATTTGTCCTTTTGTGTCTGGCTTATTTCACTTCCATTAATGTCTTTGAGGTTAAATTCTTTTAATATGCAAAGGATTAACCCCCTCTAGGGAAAACATCAGCTACATGGAATCTATTCTCTCATTCTTGATTTAGCACTATCAAGTACTCAGTGAGTACTACACACGTGATTCGGTTTTTTTCTACACAGCTTGTAAGGAATACATGTTTTATATAGCTGTATAGATTCCTTATGTTTCTGAAAGAGGTAACTGTAGTATTATTTCTTTATACCAAATCCTAATTTTTCCAACAATTTTCATTTCTAAAATTAGAGACTTATTCACCTAGAATGAAATTAGAATTAAAATATACTAGAATTCTGTTCCATTTCAATGTGCAAGGCATCACACCAAGCAATGAAGATAGAGCACTGAATGAGACAAGGGTTCTTGCTCTCACAGAGCTAATAGGCTAGAAAGTCAGTAAAAACAAAATCACAAATGTGATGAGTGCAAGAAGAAAGTAAAGAATGTTACAAGAGCAAGTAGCAGAGGAATTTAACCTCATCTAGGGACTTAGGGAAAACCTCAACAGGAATTCTACGTTAAGGCAACAGCCAGTAGGTAAAGAGGAGTGAACCAAACATGGGTATTGTCAATATTTGGTTGTGAGTAGGGGTGGGAGATACTGCTACTCATTCCAGACAGAGGAAAATGCAAAATGGCATGGAATGAATACAAAAAGACAAGGATTGGCACAATGAGGAACCATAAGATGTTGAAAATGACAGGAATGAAGAGGGTTGAGGCAGAACAGTACTGAAGAAGCAAGGGACCAGATTATGGAGAACGCTGTAAACTACACGAAGGATCTTAAAGATGAAGAAAGGCTACTAAAGGTTTTAAGCAGGCAGGTGACAGGGTCAGATAGGTGTTTTGAAAAGATGACTCCAACCACAAACTGAAAATGGAAAAGAGGGCAAGAATGAAACCAGGGAAATCACTTAGTACTATGAAATCCCATCAGTTTTTAAAATGGTGGTCTAAACTAGGCTGTAGCAATGCGTGTGGAAGAAAGCAGGTAAGTTTCAGAGGTATTTGAGATGTAAAATCAGATGGACTAAGTTACTGACTGAATGCCTGGGATACAGGTGAAGGAAGCAACAGGGATAAGTCCTTTCTTAATTACTAATAAGAGTAATTAACTCGGTCTACTTGCAAAAACAGGAAGGGAGGTAACGATGACGTATCCAGTTTCAAAACACTCAGTTTAATATCCAGCAGACAGACACATAGGTCTGGAGTTCAAGAGAAAAATTCCTGGAAGTTGTCAAAATAAATACAAAGAGTTGTATCTCAACAAAGAGATAAAAATGGATGATTAACTCCAGAAGGGGGGAAAGTGAAGTGGGGGGGGAAAGACAAAGCCCCAAAGAATGCCAACAATGAGGAACAAGCAAAAGGAAAGAAATCTGGCAAAGGAGACCAAAAAAAAAGAAAGAAAGACCGACCCAGATAGATAGAAGCAAAACCAGAATCATGAGACATTTGCAGAGCAAGAAAGAACAGTGCCACAAAATGGAGAAAACGGCCAACAACAGCATCAAAACAGCCACTGAGAGATCAAGCAAATGAAAATTCAAAAACAGACTCAAGGTTTGGCAAAAAAAAGATGTCATTAGTGACTTGAGCAAAAACAGTTCTGTTGGAGTAGTGTGAAACTGTGATTCCAGTAAAGAAAGTGGGAGGTGGCAAGGAGACAATGAGTACAGACAACCTTTTTAATAAGTCTGGGATCTTTAATAAGAGAGATGGGGTCAACAGAGGATTGTTTTAGGGTAGCAAGGACTTAAGATAATATAAATCCTGCAGAAAAAGGAGCTGCTAGGAAGAAGTTGAAGGTAAAAGAAAGAGAGAAGGCCGGGGTAGAGGTAGGAGAGTATCAGAAACCACCAGCTTCCTGAGGAAGACCGTAGACGGGATCCAGAGCACACAGAGAGAAGGTTGGGCCTTGCCTAGGAAGGACATCTCTTCCATTAAAACGAGAAGTAGCCAATATGTGTGAGTACAGGTATGTTCAGAAGACCCGGTGGCAGAAGGTTAAGGTAGCAGTAATCAGGAAGTGAGGTTACCTGTTAAGAGCGAAAAATAAGGCCAGGGATCAGAGAAATCCTCTTAGAGAAGAAGAGGAGGGACAGCTGACTAAGGAAACATAAAAGGACTGCTATGTAATGTTTAGGGTCCACTCAGATTTATGATCATGTGTGTGACTGATTGATTTCCTCTTGTAACAAGTCACAAATTATGAATTCAAATTAGTATGTATGTTTTTATATTAGATAATCTAAATGAAAGGCAACAGTTTAAATAAATGTAAGAAAACAACAAAAACTGAAAGACTGCCTAGTTTCTAACTATTTTTCTTTCTAATATTCCCTGCAAAATAAGATATAATTCTCTGACATAGATATGGGATGTAGGCTGAAAGGAGATTTATGCAGAGGCAACAAATCAAAATCAGAAATAAGTAGGAATATATTTAACATTAGTATTCTTTTCCATTGGAAACAGACTCTTTGAATAATAATTTAATTTATAAATTTGGTAGGAGTGAATATTTTTAAATTTAGTTTCTAAGAAATAAGGAATTAAGTGCTATAAAAAGTAAACTACAGAGGTGCCTGGCTGGCTTAATCAGTAGAGATCTCAGGGTCATGAGTTCAAGACCCACGTTGGGTGTAGACATTATTTAAAAATAAAATCTTGAAAAAAAAAAAAAAAAGCAAATTACATTCTCACTCACCTATCCTTTCTACATATCCACCTGAACATGAATGGACTTTTCAGGCCGTGGTGATAATCTTGTTAACCAACTCACCTGAGCTTTGAGAATGTCTGGAAAAGAGCTTTACTGGCTCGTAGGCTATGATATTTTTACCTCATTCATCCAGAATCTTACAATATTACGATAATCTTACAATATTATTATAAACTAAAGCAATGAAAAATACATTCAAGCGTAATTTACAACCAAGACACATGTAAACTAAAATGAGATTGGCACTACCATTCTCACCTATAATTCTAAGACTAACCACTGCTGATGTTTTGTATATTTTCTTCCTGCATGCAGTAACTTACACTTAAGTATGTATGTATGTATGTAAAGAGCAAAATCTAGGGGTTGCTACATGGTTTAAACTGTGGCTTTTTGTTTAATATTTATTATATGCCTGTCACCCAGTATTTTTCAAAAACATAATCATAATTACTATGTGTTTCTTTTGGGTGAAAAATTATATTTTATAAAAATAAAATAATAGTATTAAAAAATAAATAAAAAATATATTTTAAAAAATTATCAATTAGACAAAGTAACTTTCTTCCTCCTACAGATATCCCCAATACTTGTTGCCATTTTCAATTCAATTAGAGACAGCTAGCAAACACCCTACACTCCACTCTCACAATCTTTTTATATTTAACAGATTCATACATAAAGAAGGAAAAATACTATATTCTTTACTTGAATTTTTTTAACCGCAGGAAGCTGTCAAATATCATATTCTGACTTAGTAAACAGACTTAAATTACATATTTCTTGTATTTGCCACTGTGACCAACTAGACACATACATTCCTTTGTTTATATATAATTAGAAAGGCACCAGAGGTTAAAAGTTTTAATTAAAATAACAGAAACTAGTTTGGAAACAAAACATAAGTGATATATATCCTAACACATATTACAGCAGGAGAAGCAAAAAAAAAAAATACATCTAACACGTGAAATTCTTCTAAAAATAAACTGTGACCACATTTTGTTTTTAACTATGGAAATTTTTCTAAAGGCAGAAAAGAAAACTGTTGAGATTTCCAAAGTTAAAATGACTCAAAAGTATATATTCAGTTATGAATACCTGAGTACTAGTAACAAAAGACTGCCCAATTTCTCTGAAATTATTTTCACTAAGAAAACCCAAAGAGACGATGTAAAACAAAATCCCAACATGAATGTATGAGGCTTTCATGCACTGAGTGTCTACCACTTGCATGATCTATGCCAGATGCTGAGGATACACAGAGAAAAATGAAACCATTTCTATACCCAAAAAGTGAGTATATGGGGCTCCTTAAGTAGCTTCCTCCACCAGTCTGATTTCCCATGGCTGGAGCAGGCTGAGGAGCAGAGCTACCCCTCAAACAGACAAGGGAGAAAGCATGGGCAAGCTTTACTTAAATGAAACAACAAAGTCCAATACCACAAATAAATTTCCACTTTTCCAGATCCTCCTAGGTAAACAATATCATGTGTACCTGAGACAAAACTAAAATAATGACAACTGAGAATGTCTTTGCCTATTAAGGCCTATTCAGTAAAAAGGCAAGATACTATTGTTTCTGATTGACAGATGCTTAAGTTTGGATTATATATGCACTTAGAAAAGGAAAAAAAGCAGGCTAAAATCTAAAGATACTTGATAATGTTTTCTAGAACAGATGACACTAATTCAAATCTATAAGTCTAAATACAGCAATTTGTTATTATATATTTTATATAATACATATTAGCTTATCAACATATGAAAACACATACGTTCGTTGAGCTATAAAAAAGAATTTGGTAAATAGTTGCTTGGACCCACTTAAATACAAAAGAATCAAATCTGAACCTGTTATTTTCAAAATTGCTCCTACAGCACACAATTTATAATTCCATTATCATATATTATATATGTATGTATTCATGAGAAAAAGAAAGTAAAGAAGGTTCCATAATCAACATGTCAACAGCAGTTTTTTCCCTCTGGTTGGTAGGATTAGAGATAATTTTTATCTCCTTCCTTTTGTTGATCTGTGTTTTCTAATTTTTTTTTCCATAAGATGCAAGTATTAATTGTATATAAAATGCTGGGTAACAGCCTCCAGGTTCTTGAGCTTCATTTACAAAAACGGACAAAGTTAGATATCCCATTTTCCATCATCAACATACTTACATAATATGGTTCTGCCTCCCGTTCAGTTATCTCATCCTGATACAGGGTGAAGCAAGTTGGAATTCGTCCAAACCACACATCTCGAAGCACATCTTTGTCATCTGTCATTCTTCCAGTGGTTAAGGCAGTGCATATAGGCTAAATTCTTTTTTCACCCAAAGCCAAACTGAAAATAAAATGAAGAGCATCAGTCAGATCCTTACAAGGATAAGTGAACATGCTCTAAAACAAAGATTATAGGAAAAAATGAATGCCATAACGATTATTCATTCCAAAAAATTGTGGGATCAGCATTCTTTAGAATGAATGCAAAATTAGTACAACAAATTCTAAATGCAGTTGTTATTTATTTAAAAGGATCATAGAAGTAAGTAATTCAAAATTACATGTGCTAACTTATGCAACTAATGAACCACAGCCAAAGTGAAGCTATACTTGTATCATTCTCTCAAGCCTCAGGAGAGTCTGTTGCTCATCTAACCTGAAGTCTGCCTATATCCTCATGGCCCCACCTAATATATTCAACCTCTTCTACTCCATCTAGATAGCTGGAACATAAGACTTTACAAAGTTCTGAGGTAGGATTTTAGGTACAAAACTGGTGAAAGATAAATCAGTACCTTATTTACCATATGCCATTGTTTCTTATGTATATATTCCTTGCAGGACCTCAAGGGAAGATGTGACTGAGCCAAGGCAGCTGAAGGTGTTATGTGGTAGTCCATACAAATTTTACAAAACAATAGGAATTTCTAAACAGGTTTCTGAAAACCTCAAACAAGACTACTAACTGCGTCAAAACACATAGATCCAAATTTACAGCATCATAAAATGTTAGTCTTTCAATATTAAACATTGATTCTTAGTCTTAATTATACCTTAGTCTTAAATATTGATTAATTAGTCTTTCAATATTAAATATTGATTCATAATATTACTCACGTATAATGAATTATGTAGGAAAGCATGCGAATACACTTAACTAAAAAAATGTGCCAAAAAACTAGCTGATACATGGATAAAACTAAAGGATGTATTAAACCATCTTTTTAAAAACAGAAGCAGAAAAACAAAACTTAACTATTGAGAGGCACTATAGTGTGGGGGGGTTCAAAACGCAGAATATGGAGCCAGACTGCCTGGATTCAAAATCTGGCTTTATAACTTACTCTGTGACCTCAAGTAAGTCAATTAACTTCTCTGTGTCTCAGTTTTCTCATCCACAAAATGTGAGTAACAGCACTTACCCCATAAAATAGATACAAAAATTAAATTATACATGTAAAGCACTTAGGACAATGACTATAATATAGTACTATTAAGTGTCTACCATAGTTTACAGAACCAACAAGAGCATGTCTCAAAATTGAACACTGTGGGACACCTGGGTGGTGCAGTCAGTTGGGCATCCAACTCTTGGTTTTGACTCAGGTCCTGATCTCAGGTTCCTAAGACTGAGTCCCACGTGCAGCCCACACTCAGGGCAGAGTCTGTTTGATATTCTCTCTCCCTCTCCCTCTCCCGCTCATGCGCTCTCTAATAAATAAATCTTTTTTAAAAAATCGAACACTGCTATTAACACTCAATACAGAGTCAATCAATATTTGATCATTTGCTATCCCCAGCTATGTGGCAGATGCTGAGGACATACAAGATGATGATGGTAGTGACAATAAAAACTTTTTAAAAACCTAAGGCATTGTCCAGAAGATATTATATCCTAATCTATTACACATACCATAAACTTTCACCTTTTCCATGGTTTTGCTCATGCTGGTGGTTCCTTACCCTAAGGTAGCCTTCCCTACCTTGTCTTCTGACTTAAACATCCTTTAGGCTCAAGATAGCCTTTCTTTTATGTATAACTCAGGTGAAACCTTTCTTTTCTTACTGCACTTTTACTTTTACAACACTTATAAGCTTATAGTAAAGATTTTTTATCTCCGGTTTCTGATCTCGTTTTCTTTCATTTATGTCATACCGGTTGCCAACACCCTTCCAACTCCAAAATGTCCATGGTTATAATTAAATGCGATTTTATGAAAGCTTTCATTAGGGAGGATGGTGGAAAGGAAGAAGAAAAATATTAATACGCTCTATAGTGTTCAGGGAAGAATTTAAAAGATATGGAACTTATAGAAATGTGTAGAATATAAAAGAATGAGTATATAAAGAATGGGTGGAATATTCAATAGGTAAAATATGGAATAAAGACAAGAATCCCAAGCAGGGCAAAGTAGCATCAACAAAGGCAAAAAGTGTGCAGAAGCAATGCGTGTGCCAATTTTTTAGGAAACTGAGTTGGGAGGAGTAGTAGATAATGAAAGAGCTGACATTTTCACATGTTTTAATGTCACCTGGGATCCTATGCAAATCACTTTACTACAATTTCCTTACCTATAAAACTCACCAGGTTGTTCTGGGAAAAAAAAATCTATAGAGTGTTTGACATGGTACTGGACACATAGTAAGTGCTGAGAAATAAAAGCAATTATTACTTCTTTAATGCCAAATGTGTAAATGTAAAATGAGACTAGATCATGAGGCATACCAAATAGAAGACTATGGGTTCTCAATTTCATCCAACAAGCCTACAAAGCCTGTAAAGTTTTATAACAGTGAGATTGAAACAACTACCTAGTAGCAGTGCACAAAAGGAGATCCCAAGTCAGAGAGAGGGTAGCCAGAAAGCAATTCAACACTAAGGCATATAATAATGAGTGCCTGACCTAGACTGGTAGCAGGGGGTTGATATGAGGTCTTTCCAAGGAAGAATGAATAGAAGTTAATAAAAACTGGCTGAGGGATAAAGAAAAAGGACAGGGAAGATTTAAATGCCAACAGCAGGCAATACAGATGGATAGTTAAGGGGTTCTGAAATCAGACTTCCATGGGTTTAAACCCAGATTTCCAACTGTGAGCTGTGCATCCTAGTATCCTGACATCTTTGAACCCTGTATTTGTAGGATGAAGATAATTCTAATTTCACAGGGCTGCTGGGTGTTTAGTACCACGCCTCCATGACCTCTCTCCTTAAACACCTTGTCCTCCTCTTTTTGGCCAATTCTTAATCCTCTTTTAAGAGTCAGCTTAACATCAGCTCCTTGGGAAGCTTTCCACTAAGCAATCTCCAATCTAATTACTTCTGTAATAGGATGTTATAACCATGCATTGCAGTTATGTTTATCTTATCTGTCTCTTGCCCATTCCCACACTGAACTAACTATGAGTTCACTGACAGCAGAAGCAGAGTCATATTTACTCTGTATCCTCAATATTAGCATAATTAGCACATAGCAGGCTCTGGAATTTTTGTTAAACAACTGGAAAACATATAAAATATATAAATTGAAAAATTATACTAGCTACTTAAGAAACTTTTTCACACCTAAATTCTTCTCCAAATCAGTATAATCACACTTTAAATTCAGCAAATTTCATTATTTTGCAAGGATATTTTCCCCTCTCATACATACACTACACTTTCATCACCATGCATCCAATATTTTGGAAGCATAGAAATCACAGCCCACGATGCAGTAGAAGTAAGCTCCTGGAGGACAGGGCTATTTCCTGACTGCTGCATCCTCTGCAACTAATTCAAGGCTGGGAACAAAAAGCAGGTTCCCAGCCAACAACATTTAGCAAACAGCACAGGAAGTATAATAAAAATATAATGCACAATTACTAGTCTCTTTCACACTACAAACCAAGAAAGGCTAACCTATTACTTGAGCCTATTCTGCTGACAAAATCCCCAACTATCTAGAAATTTCTTAAAATACCAAATAACTACTGGTAGTAAATTTGAAAACATCTAAAAATAATCTATGCTGGCTGGTCTCTTTTTAAATTCATGAACACCAACCTCAAAAGTAGGCCCTGAGTACTGGCCAGCGTTCCTACATCTCCAGAGTCCATTTATTCTCCCACTGTCCTAGATTACCATTTCATATCTCCTCTCTCTTCTAATTTTCGCATCTCCTTCCTCACTCTCTCACAGCTAATGAACGAGCTTTCTATTTCCTTCTATCATGTTACTAAGGATGAGTGGTTATCAACAGTTTTAATAAACAGCCCAACCCCCATCCTGGGAGAATAGCTTCTACATTTCTCCAACCTCCTGCCAATGTTGAAGTACATCAGGACTCAGTCCTTGAACCACACCTTTGGAGATCTCTCATGGCTTTAAGTATCATTTATACATTAACAATTCCCACATTTATATCTTCAGCCCAGACTACTCTTCTGTACTCCAGTTTTATAGATACTATGCAATATTGACATTTCATTTGAAAATTTAGCATGTACAAACAAAAATGATTTCAGACCTTCCTGCCTCATCTCCCTATTATTCTGTAGCCTTCCCCAAATCACAAAGTGGTAACTATTCTTTAGTTGCTACTGCCGTAAGTCTTGGAGTCATCCTTGACCCTTCTTCATACCCATTGCTTTAGCTTAGACACAAGTCCAGAATCTGGCCATTTCTCACCGTCATCACTATTATCACACTGATCCATGTCACCTTGACCTTTAACCTGGAGAAATGGCCTACTAAGGGATCTCATTATTTCTGCCCTTGCTACAGACAGACAACACAGCAATCAGAAAGATCCTTCTAAAAACAAGTCAGACCAGTTTACTCCTCTACTCAAACCCTACCATCTCATTCAAAGTAAAAACTAAAGTTCTTACAAAGTCCTACAAGGCTGTACATGACCTGGCCGTATTCTGACCTGATTATCTACTTCTCCCCCTTTTTACTCACTCAGTTCCAGCCAAACTAGGTGGTATGCTCCTGCCTCAGGGACTCTGTGGTAAGTCTAATGGCTCATTCCACTGCATCCACATGAAATCCTTCTTTAACACTTTTAGGTCTCCACTCAAGTATCATTTTTCTAAAGCCACCACTGCAATTTCCTATGCAGGCCACCAACATTCCTTGTTACCCTTCACTACTTTATTCTTTCTCTCTAGCACTTTTCACCACCTGACATATTTTTTAAATTAATTTTTACATTAATGTCTTTCCTTCCCCCCCCCCAAAGTGAACTTCATGATGGCAAGAATTCTTATTGTTTTGTTCACTGTTTATTGTTATATTTACTTTTTGTTCAGTGCCTGGCACATAACAGGCACTAAGTATTTGTTAAATTAATAAAGCAAGCCTACACTTGAGTATGTACATTATTCTAAATAGTCATTTAGTACCATTCTGCTCATTTCCCCCAGTTTTAACCAGCATACCTTTGAAGATCAGAGCATGTACTCAAATCTGGCATAAAACTAAAAAATTCCCCCCAACTACTACCCTCAGCTCAATATCTTTACTTTCAAAATTCAAAATTCAACCAACAAATCCATGTACAAACAATTCCGTTCAAATCCAAGTACCCAGCTCAAAAGATTTTGAGATTTATCACGTGGATTCTGGAAGACCTTGGAAGTTCAGAGATGTCTGATAGTCTCTAAGTTCTGATTGTTGCTGAACACATGCTGTGCCTCACTCTACCCCTCAGAAAAATCTAGAACCAATCCAGTTTCCCTACGTTCCTCCAGTTTCAGGTATGATTTGAAAATAATCCAAAGTATAAAGGATGTGAAAGTTCTTTGCCAACAGAAAATGACTTCGTTAGCACTAAATATTATTAAAATGAGAATGTATGCCATTGAGAAAAGAAACTGGAGGAAACACCCACTAAATTCGGATAGAATCGAACTGCCTGTGAACTAATTATAATTTAAATAACTTCCACGAAAAATGCACGTCTTGAACTAAACTCTAGAGCCTGCGAGAAGACGCTAGGCTTCCTACTTTATTAAGGAACTGACATATTCCCGGAGAGAAATCACACAGGCTACACCCTCCGGTCTGCCCAAGGTCCTCGGGGGCGGCGTCTGGCCAACCCCACCTCCCCCGGAGGAACCACCTTCACTCGCCACCGCCGCCCGGGGGAGCGCTTCTCTAGCCCGCCACTCGCCCCTCCCTCTTACCACACCTACCTGGCACCTCCCCAACCCTTCTCCTCCGGGCATTTCCCCACACTAGAAAAACGGGGAGACGGAGACACACACACACACACATACATAGTCACACACACCCTACCAGAAACGCCAGCTCCTTCTCCGGCTTCCCGCACCGGTGAATATGCTCGGATCCCGGCTCTGGCAGGGCGGCGGCGCAGGGTGCTTGACACACTGTCCCGCAGAGGCGCGCGAGCCTGGAGTCCCGAGAGCCCGCGCAGCCGCGCAAGGCACCGGCGCGGAGGTCGGAGCTGAGCCCTGCTGCACTTCCGCCCTCCGGTATCCTGCCGATACAACCCGCAGCGCCGCGGGGCCTTTGGAAGCCCACAGCAAGTCCAGTCACCCTCGGCGCCCGGAGATGACGTCACGGAAACCCACGTGGCCCGCACTCCACCCTCCGCTTTTCGCCCAACCCTGCGAGGAGGCCCCAGCCGCGCTTGAGCATGCGCAGACAGAGCGGAGCGCATGAATAGGGAGCCGAACCATGGGCAAGTTTACAGCTAATAAACTTTAAGGGGAGTCTCGCGCCTTTGGCATAGTCATTAGTGTTCGGGAAGCTAACGTAAGTTCTATTAGAGTAGAGAGTTTTAAAAAATACTGAGACGCTGCCCCATAGAGATTGACTGCAGCCTCTCTTTTTCTGGCTTCGCAGAATAATATTAATAAAATGTTGATTTTCAGCGGTTTTCTTTTCTCATTTTATTTTCTCAACTTTGTCAGACTTACAGCAGGGATTAATAGACGTATGTACTTATTTATTTTTTAATAATAACATTTTTTATTATATTATGTTAGTCACCATACAGTACATCCCTAGTTTTTGATGTAAGGTTCCGTGATTCATTGCTTGCATATAACACCCAGTGCACCATGCAATACGTGCCCTTCTTAATACCCATCACCGGCCTATCCCATTCCCCCCCATAATAGCCATATTTAACAGAAGAAGACTACACATGAGTAGTGAAGCCCTCTCATCCAACCAATAAGGCATACCTATATCTGTTTGTGAAAATAAGAGCAATTAAAAAACTTACTCCTAAGAGTGTTTGAATTCGATCTATCCATAAGTCTTAACTGGGCATTTAACACCTTTCTCTTAATTATGCATGCCATACAACATAATTCTATACATGCTAGGGAAATACTGTGCTGAGACTCAAAATAAGTTCCTGATCATTGGAAAAGTTTAAGAAATCCTAGTAGTAGCTACAGGATTCTCTTAAAAAGACAAATCTTCTTGGAGATTGACTAGTCCAATGATTTTCAAATGATGAGTCATAACCCATTAGTGGGTTATCAAATCAAGTTAGTGGATCATGACTGCCATTTTTTAATGAAATAAAGTAGAAAATATTGGCATCCTTCACATATGTTAAGGGTAAATATTGTTGCCTGAAATTTTTACTTCAGAATGTACGTGGAATGTGAAATACATTTCTTGGTATGGATAGCAGTCCAAAAAGTTTGAAAGCCATAGTCTGGTCAACTCCACGTACTCAATGCAGAAATCCCCTCTACAGTATCCCCAATAGTCAGCATTAGCCTCTGTGAAAAAGCTCTTGGAATTAAGATGCCCCAATGTATGAACCAGACTAACCTCCTCTTGGATGAATTGGCCATAATTACTACTCCATGACTTGAAGCCTTCTTGAGCACATCCTCCATACATAACATTCTTTTTTGTTGTTGTTGCTTAACCATACTATCCTCCCCAGCCGCTAGGGTTATCAAAGCAGGTGCGGTCTTGCAGCCACCCCAAGACACACGTCTGTCAGTAAGTCCCCTTAATACACCATTTCTCATCAAGCTGGACTTATGGCCTTTTTCTTTGGGCTTATGACTCCTTCAAGGCTTTGGAGATCATTTGCCTATACCTCCCTTTCACAGAACACCTACCTTCCCAATAGTAGCCAAAACTGTATGGAATTTACTTGGAAATACATCCAAAATAGTAGATGGATTTATGGGTGGATCAAGGAATGGGTAGATGAATAAATATGTGATAATGCATAAAATGTTAGTAATAGAATCTAGGTGGTAAGTATACAAGCATTCGCTGTGTAAGATTCTTTCAACTTTGCTATATGTTTGAAAAAGAAAATAATAATAATAAAATGTTGGAGGAAAACTATGGAGAACCTAATAGGAAGAAAGTTATGACATTGAGCTAAAATCCAGCTTCCTGTAACTTTTAAGAATTGACCCTATTTTCTTCCTTTCTACCCTTGCCCTTTCCCAACCTTGTGACTACAACCTACAATAGAAATATCTAACCCCTATTCTAATAGACAGCACTTCAGATATGAAAAAATAGCTCTCATGCTCCATAACTCACTTGGGGCTAATGAGTGTCAGTTCTTTCAGCCAGTCGTCACATTACATACCTCTCCTCTGGATATGGTCTAGTTATCAGCGTCCCTATTAAATAGTTGTACTCTTTCCCATCTCATGATTATGCTCCTTGAGCAAAAATTTGGAAATAAGAGAGATTTGATATTTGTTCTCTGTCATTTCCATTTGTCAACATTATGTCTTATCTCTCAGGGACACCATATCTTTCAAATTTTTGTTCTATGAAGATAACTTTAAAGAGCTCTTTTTGACTGACCTTACCATTTCCCCCCAAGCCTCAACTCATTCTGGGTTACTCTCAGGCAGCCATTTGAATTGTGTGAACTTGCATATAAAGTCCTCCAAAATTCTGGATTCAAAGGAGAAGCTCCAGACAAGTCTCTGATAATAACATGCTTTCTTTTCTTCTCACTATAATAGCCCGCACTTGTAAAACCTGGTTTTTATTTTTGCACGCCTCACAACTTCTAAGACTCAAAGCTGTGGGATCACAACTTTCTTTGCTCTAAATTTACTTGAATTTGCTTTCCTAAACTCAAAGGTGTCTCTACTATACCTGTGAACTCTAACATGCCATTACTTCCTGACCCAAAGGGCCCATCTACTCTCTTCTGTCTCCAACCTGCTAGTTTCAGAGGATGAACTAGTTAAGCCAAATTTAATTCTTCCACTTCAGCTCTAGCTCCAAACTGTCTCCCCAGTTGCCCTCACTTCTGGTTTCTTTCTTCGGTCTAAGGACATACTCAAGTGGGCTCTCATCCTATTAAAATCCTTCAGCACTCTTTACTTAAACTATTAGGATAACCTCCTAACTGCTCTCCCTAATTCCAGCCATGCTCCATGTATATTTGACTTTGATTTCAACCAGAGTGGTTTTAGTCATCCCCACTTAACCAAAGGATATATGCTCCAAGACTCCCCACTGTGGATGCCTGAAACCACAGACAGTACCAAACCCCTATATATACCATATTTTTTCCTACACTTACATACCTATGATAAAGTTTCATTTATAAATTAGGCAAAGTAAGAGATTAACAACAATAACTAATAATAAAATAGAACAATTGTACCAATATACTATAATAAAAGTTTTGTGAATGTGGTCTCTCTCAAAATATTGTAATGCACTCACCCATCTGCTAATGATGTGAAATGATAAAATGCCCACATGATACAATGAAATGAGGTGAATGACACAGGCAATGTGATGTAATATTAAGATATGTTGGGGCGCCTGGGTGGCACAGCGGTTGAGCGTCTGCCTTCGGCTCAGGGCGTGATCCCGGCGTTCTGGGATCGAGCCCCACATCAGGCTCCTCTGCTATGAGCCTGCTTCTTCCTCTCCCACTCACCCTGCTTGTGTTCCCTCTCTTGCTGGCTGTCTCTATCTCTGTCAAATAAATAAATAAAATCTTTTTTAAAAAAAAGATATGTTGACCTTCTTCTGACAATATATCAGAAGGAGAATCATCTGCTTCCAGACGTCAGTTGACCGCTGGTAATTGAAACTGCGAAAAGTGAAACCATGGATAAGGGATCAGTACCATGCAATATTATGCACTCTAACCATGTCACTCTGATACTTGGAACCTTTTAGTGATTCCTTCTGGGCAAATTCCTAGTTTCTTCACGTGATCAATTGGTTCCTTCCTTCCTTCCCCGGTCCTCTTTGTTTTGCACTTCAAACTCTAATAGTGTCAAATATTTTGCAGTTCTGTACACGCAGGCTATGTCATGCCTCTGTGCTCTTGATCCCTCTGTCCTGCTGCCTGAAATGCTACCTTTCACCAGACCCTTCTACCCTAAAACGTTATCCCCCACATCCCTTCTTCCCCATTTGGCATACACCACTCATTACCCAAGATTTAGTTCAGGTGTTAGAAAGTTTTCCCTGATCCACCCAGTCTGGGTTAGGTGCTCCTCGTAGTTTCCTCAATCTTTTTTTGAATCCTCAGTGCCAGCACAATGCTGGGCATTCAATAAATGTTTGTTGCAATAAACTAAGCTGAACATGTGTTTTCTTCCATGATTCCTATCACTCTCGCCTTAGGAACTGAATTCTTCCTCATAACATCGAGTTTAAGCAGAGAGCAGTGATTTCAGTTATTACTTTATCAATTTCAAAATTAACAGCAAGGAAAGTTGGAAGTGATCAAGGTAAACAGTAAGGGTCTCCACCACTACCGCATCCTGTCTCCTGTCTCCGGACCAGTTTGCTCATCTGTGTGGGGAACGTGCTTCTTTCATCTGGCTGCACGCTCTCTAGTGTATCCCCAGAACACAGTCATATTTCCGTTCTTCTGTTCTACGCTTACTCAAACAGCTCCTCTCAAAGGATGCTAGAATGAAAACTAGAAAGCAGGGATGAATGCTTACATGTGAAAGGCTGCAAACTGAAATTCCAGAGGCTGGAATTGGATGACTGGGAGGACGCTGGAATGTACTCTCACCTACTTTGGCAAACACACTGTAACAGTATGCTTGTGCTAGGTTAAGCTTCAATTCTAATTGCCCAAACTGAGAATTCCATGCTCCAAAGACGGTCAGGTACCAACATCAGAAAGACCACACTCTAGGAGCAGCTCTCACAAGGATGTCTGTTATCACTGTGTTGATCCACACCATATGCTTTGATAGCATAGTGAATGTCAGAGATGGGTTTTTATTTTTGGCTTACTCAAAAGTACGGTTAATGTTAGAAATTTAGAAATGGGATCTTATTTATAAAAGTAGCAGTACTTAAGATAGGTAGATTGACTAAAATATTTTAGAGATTCTTGCCAGTTTTGCATGAACAGAGTATAGAAATCCATGAAGCCTGGAGCTTGATCCCTAAATTTTCTTATGTCTTCTACAAAAGTTATAGAATTCAGCCTTTGGAATGGTATTGCACCTGCCTTAAGAGAACCTTTTTTGCAAGGAGATATGAGAGCATCTTTAAGGGCAGAGAGTTGGGGTATTATCAACCTTATAGAGCAGGTTAGTAAATGTCTGCATGTATATAGGAATTTGGACTAAGAGTGGCTTCCGCTATAATCTCACATCCAGATTATGGGAAAGTAAGTAATCCTTACCCGCCTGAGTTTCTTTAGTGGCTACTGTTATCCATGGAAAAGAACCTAAGAGTTATACATGATCAAATTAGTCTTGGTCAGTTAACAAGAGTGGCAGATATAGTATCTTTGTCCCTTAAAATGTTTTTAAAACTTAAAAAAAATTTTAATGGTAACCGTTTTCACAAAACTATTTGGATTTTTGGACTCTGACGATTGTGGGCCCACATTGCCACATGGCAACCATGAGCTGGAGTGTGGCAGCAGCTGCTCCCTTTTAGGTTAAGCATGGCCTCCCCTCTTTGCCATTGCCTCAACACTCTCACTGATTTGGACATTAGGTGACCAACCTGGACACAAGAGGCAATTGGAGCTTAGCACACCCAGATAGCTCTTCATATTTCTAAGACACTGCCTACCTCAGTTTTTTGCACATAGATATTACCGTTGTTGAATAAAAGATCAAACAACCAGTCCAAAATGTGTTATACTGAAGAATTTAATACACATTTAATTGTGATTATGATCATATTTATGGTTTTAAGATTTTACTTTTAAGTAATTCTTTGGACACATGCTTGAAAGTTGGGAGACATCTATATATGGTTTTTTTTTTCCCTCTCATGCAGTGGGAGAACATTTGGAGGATCCAAATGTTATTTCAAGACTTTCAGTGGTCAACAGTCATAGGAATTGCATTTGTATCTACTTAATTGGCATTCTAAAATCTACCCAGAAACTGTATAGACTCTTTTAGCTTTAATGATAGCTTTTCACGCACTGTGTCAAGTCTCCACTCATTCAACTATTTCTTAAGCCTACATTGTTGTACGCTTGGTAAAATGAAAATAACTCTGAAGCAACATCAAAGGAACCCCCCAAATTAAATACATGCATGAATATGTATTTTAAGATCACAATTTGGGACAGTTTTCTTAATGACCACCATGGCAACTATAAGTACCATATATAATTCAATCACCGCTACAGATAAAATGTAGGTTTCTATTGAAAATACTGTGTTATAAGACCGTATGATTCTGGTTACTCAGAACACTCTCCCTACTTGTCTACACAGATGGATTCCGTAGGAGTGAATTAAAGCAATATGCCAAATATTCTTTGGAGAATATATATATACATTCATAATTCTTACATATTTGTGTTCTAATTTTTCATTCCATAAACGAATATTATTCTTAAAAAATCTCTGAATTATATTATTTGACTCTTCCCATATGAAACTTTTTTTTTTAAGATTTATTTATTTATTTGAGAGGGAGAGCAGCAGGCAGGGATACAGAGAGAGGGACAGAAAAACTCCAAGCGGACTTCGTGTGGAACGTGGAACCTCATGCAGGGTTTAATCTCAAGACTCTAAGATCACAACCTTAGCCAAAACCAAGAGTTGATCACCCAGGTGACTGCATCACCCAGGCGCCACCCCCCCAACACCAAATTAAACTTTTTGTATAAAAAGCTCTTATTAATAACTAGGACAAATAAATCAAGCGGTTTTTTAAATTTAATTTTTCAATGAGTACAGAAGGAAAAATAGTCCGGGAAGTATATAACTTAAGGGAAAGTAAAAAAAAAAAAAAAAAAAAAAAAAAAACACAGCCTGATTATTGAAACAGCAAAATAAATCCTTGCAATAACACATTATTGTCACCAGGTGTCACACTCAACCTGGTGTAAAAAGCTCAGAGCTCCTTAGCCTCCAGGGCCAGTCATGGGCACCCTCAATGATGTTACAGTGTTTCCCAACAGGAAATCTCTGGTTAGCTCAAGAGATCTTGTGCAATCCTAAAAACATTCTCACAACAAACTTATTTTCATTTGAAAAAAAAACCCACCTTCCAAACCTTGTCAGTACTAACAAAATCTTGTTCACATCTGCTCCCTCTCCTTCATGTTCTATTTGTTCTTGGATCATAAGCTAGTGTAGAATAGCACAGTCACACACATGAACTCTTAGAGTCTATATGCTACATCTATTGCCTGTGTGGCCACAGACAAAATTATTTAACCAGCACTGGCTGCATAATTTGCAATGTCCAGTGCAAAATGAAAATGAGGGCCCCTTGTTTAAAAAAAGAATCACAAGACGGCAAGAGCAGATGGTCAAACCAAGGGATGTGTGGTTGCAGAGGTCACACGCCCAAGAACCTGGCTCTTACATAACTTTTCCAAGCTTCCACTTCTCAATTTTCTTGCAGTAAAATGAGGATAATGTTAGCACCCGCCTCATAGATTCATTGTGAAGATTAAGCAGGGTGATGCACATAAAACATTTACTACAGTGCTTGGCACACAGCGAGCTCTCAATAGATGGGAGCTGTTGTTTTTTGTCCTTTGTCGGACTTCATACCTCCCTCTCCTCCTTACAATCTGCTAACAGAGCCATCTTCTTTAGCACCTTTCTAATTATGTCCCTGCCTGTTTTTCACAAAGAGCAAATCCTTGCTGCCAACAGATTTAAATCCAAATTTCTCAGTCTAACCCTAATCCGGCTTTCCGGCTTCATCACCTGTCTAGCTCCCTGGTCTCTCTCTGACCTCCCCGTGACTTTGCTTACCCAACTTTAAAGAGCAGGCAACAGATCTTTTTTTAGTTGAGACTATTTTTTAGAGAAGTTTTAGGTTCACAGCAAAATTGAGCAGGAAGTCCAGAGAGTTCCAATATATATGTATATATCCCCTATCTACACACACACACACAAACACACAAAACCTTTTCCTTATTGATAGATAGCCTGCTGCCCAATGATACATTTGTTATAATTGATGAACCCACATTGATGTGTCATTATCACCTGAAGTCCGTAGTTCACATTATGGTGCGCTTCTGGTGGTGTTTATCCTATAGTTTCGGCCAAATTTATAATGACATGTGGCTAGTGTTACAGTATCATACAGAGTGGTTTCACTGCCCTAAAAATCCTCTGTGCTCCCCCTATTCACCCCTCCTGCTTCCCAATCCCTGGCAACCACTGATCCTTTTGTCTCATAATTTTTCCTTTTCCAGAATGTCATACAGTTGAAATCATAAAGCATGTAGCCTTTTCAGATTGGCTTTTTTTTTTAAAGATTTTATTTATTTATTTGACAGAGATAGAGACAGCCAGCGAGAGAGGGAACACAAGCAGGGGGAGTAGGAGAGGAAGAAGCAGGCTCATAGCGGAGGAGCCTGATGTGGGCCTCGATCCCATAATGCTGGGATCACGCCCTGAGCCGAAGGCAGACGCTTAACTGCTGTGCCACCCAGGTGCCCCAAGATTGGCTTTTTTTACTTAATATGCAGGTAAGTTTCCTTTGAGTCTTTCCAGGTACAGTGTTTTTTAAAATAAAATTTTAAAATTTTAAATGTAAGTCCCATTTAACTACACAGAGCAGAATATTCAGATGATTTCTCCTTTTTACTTTAAAATGTGATTAAAATTTAATACAGATATATCAACAACTATTGTGCTGAGGTGCTGGGGACCTTTCTGTGGGATCATTTGCCCACATACATTGTCAAAATTGCCATTCTAGAAACGGTATGTTCCTAAAGACTCTCTGAATTTTAGGGACAAGCAGTATAGTTTAAAATACCTAAGGTGTTTGTTTGTTTGTTTGTTTAATGAAGGTATTCAGGTTCAAGAATTCTATCATCAGTGCTGTCTTTTCTTCCTCCCAACTCTAAATTCTTTCCACTTCTCTCCTCTTCCTCACCGGCTGACACTACCCTGGCTTGGGGCCCCTGTCCATCTGGCCCTCCTCCAATCTATTTTCCACACTTTGGCCAGAATAGTCTATATCAAATGCTACAGGGAAGGAAAAAATTCTTCCTCTACCCTTCCAGGTCTTCCAGCTGGACTAAAATTTACATGGCGAAAATTAACAGGACAAAAACCCCAAAGTCGTCTTACGTATGCATGGAGGCTCAACAATGAAATTGAGACCTATAGAAATGACCAAGCATGAAGTTTTGACACTTTTTAGATAAAGAGACAGCAAACGCATGACGAGCTGACGGGATAAAGAAAACAGGTGTTTGGGAGCTTCAATTAGTAGGATTTCTAACTAGAGTTTGGGCTGAGGTCGTAGATTAGCAAAAAAGTAACAAGGTTTGTTTCTGTAGCTTTCTCCATTTTAAAGTGCATATCTCTGGTGGTAAGAATGTCTTTTTACTTCTTAGCACAGAGAGCGTATGTTTTATATGGAAGATTTCCTGCTTTCAAGGCGGGGGGTGGGGGTGCGGCGGGCAGAGGAGGGTCTGAGTGTCCTTGCACTGATTGCCTCCCGAGTAACTTCAATTCAAAATAATCAATTTGCTGCTATGGTACATTTTAGGTGGCCTGCCCTTGACCCCTACCACATTAATATTTGCCACTGCTAATCAGGTTGAAGGGGATAAGGAGAGCCCAACTGAATTGGCCTTTATCTTGTTCTTTCTACAGTCCCCAAGGCACCTCTGTGGAACCAGTGGGATCCCTGAGACAGATCTGAAAACCCCTGGCCTGAAAGAGCATAGGTGGCTTTCCACACCCTCTATGGGTGGTTCAATACCTCTCCATCTTCATCTCCTACCGTAAGTTCCTGGGCTCTGCCCTCCAGCCTCACTGAAACTTTTTGCTCTTCAAAAACGTCCTGTCTTCTTTCATCTCTGGGGCTACCAGCAAGCTGTTTCCTCTGCCTGAGACCTTACTCACAGCTCCTTTTTTCCTGGTTAATTCTGACTTACTTGCTAGGTCTCTCTACTCCCCCAGGAATGGCCGGAGGACACACCCTATGTGCTGCCCCAATATTCTGTTTTTACCTTCATTTTATCATTAAATGTTTATAGACTTTTCACTGGTCTGTGTTTCACGAAATACTTCACTCTCTGCTCTGGTTAGCACTGAGCCCTTTCTTGCTGTTCAATTCCCCCACACAGTGCCTGACAGGTAGTGGGCTTTCAGAGGCCCACTATTCACTGGTGAAATGAATAAGTGAATAAAGCCAAAATTGTTGTGGGAGGTTTATCAGGAGAAGACTTGAAAACCAAAATAAGGAATTTGGATTTTATCTTCTGGACCAGGATTTTCCAAATTGTAAGTTATGATCTATTAGTCGATTATGAAGTCAATTTAGTGGTCTGCAGTACTTGTTTTGTGTGGAATCGATTTTATAGAACAGAATATGATAGCATAAAGTAGAAGATATCAGAGTGCCTCACAAGGAGCAAGGGTAAATTTTTCTCATGAACCTTCTGCTACAGATAGGCATATTATGCATATACATGCCTCTCCTATAGAAGTATGTGTGCATTCTGCTGTGGTGTAGACTTTCTCTCTGCCCGTGGGTCACCTCAGGAGGGTTCTCAAGCTGCTGCTGTAACCTCAGGGGAGCCATTGAAGAGTCTCAATTAAGGATGTGATATGATCAGAGCTGTGGTTTTGGAAGCTTCCTCAGACCACAACATGAAGGGTATCTGGACAGAGATGCCTCTGGAGGCAATTGGATCAAGTGAAAAGCTACTACAGTCAACTGAGAAACAATAAAGGCAGCAGTGGTGGGATGGGAAGGAGAAATAGTTACTGATTAGATGGAGAGTTTGTATGAGGGGGGCTGGGGTTTTAGTTAATGTTTATGTCAAGAGGGCATAGAAAACAGAGCTTGCCTGTGAAAAATGCTTGTGGAAATTTCTAGTAACATCTGAAGAGATCTCGAGTTTGAGCGAGAAGTCCAGACTGAAGGCATTTTCATAGGAAGTCATTTATCACTTGCGTTAGTCTGGATCCTCCCAGAAGCAGATACCAAAATGATATTAAACTTACAAAGACGTTATTAGGAGAAATCCCTGTGATAGAAAATGGGGAAGGGCAATGGGAGGGGAGGAGAGAGCCATCAGTCAGCTAGTGCAGCCTAAGGAAGGTGCGGCAAGGAATGTTGAAGAATCCTCAAGCCAAAGTCAGCTATCAGAGGAGCCGGTGTCTCCCAGGATTAGGACTGCCATAGAGTCTGGGCCACGCTCTTTCATTGGCCTTGGTCATGAGCAGCATGTGGGAAACGTAGATTTCAGAGTCCACCCTGGGGCCTTGGTCAACTACTTTCACTTTTCACACCTAAAGTTCTTTGAAGGGTATTTTCCTGGCCTGCCACTACACTTAATGAACAAATACTGTCATTTAATGCATATACATCAGTGTAAATACAAGTCCAATTTTGTAAACTAGAGATAAGGTCTTTAAAGGAATGATTAAGTTAAAACGAGTTCTTTAGGGTGAGCCCTAATCCACTAGGACTGATATCCTTATTGGTAGAGAAGTTTAGGACACAGACACAATGACACATGAGGACACAGTGAGAAGGTGGCCATGAGAAGCTTCAGATGGAACTGACCTGTCAACACCTTGATCTTGAAAAGACCAACAAATAGAAAAACAAAAACTGGCGTCCCAGCCCTACCACCAATTAGCTGTGCAACCGAAGGCAAATTATTTAACTTTCCCAAGCTTCATTCTTCTTACCTGTAAAATAGGGATAATAATTGTTGCTACCCCATAGGGTTGCTGTAAGTAGTAAGTCGGATATAGATACCGTAAATATAGCACATAGCACAGTACCAGGCATATGGTAAGCACTCAGTAAAGATTAACTATAATGATTATTACTAATAATATTATTGCTTTTACCTCCCTGCTATTCCATGCTCTCACCCGCTTTTTTAAAAAAAAATTTATTTTTTAAGTATTCCTTTTTTTATTTTTTAAGAATTTTTTTTAAATTTATTCATTTGAGAGAGAGAGAGACAGCCAGTGAGAGAGGAAACACAAGCAGGGGGAGTGGGAGAGGAAGAAGCAGGCTCCCAGCGGAGGAGCCCGATGCGGGGTTCGATCCCAGAATGCTGGGATCACGCCCTGAGCCAAAGGCAGACGCTTAACGACTGAGCCACAGGCGCCCCCTCTTTTTTTATTTTTTAAGTAAACCCAATGTGGGGCTCGAACTCATAACTCTGAGATCAAGATTCACAGGCTCCACCCACTGAGCCAGACAGGTGCCCCTCTCTCATCTGTTTTCTGGTCCACTTATTAATTAAAGCTTTCCTAAAATAGTTCCTATTCACCAAATCTCACATAGAATAGCTACCTTTTTTGGGGGGGGGGCAACCATTTAGCATGCTTTTATATAGTCTGTGCAATTTGCAGATGGCAGAAAACTCAACCAAGACAGAGATGTATTGTTTTCACATTAGAATCCTAGAGGTAAGTAGCTAGGGCTGGAGTAGTGGTCCACAATGGCATCATTGCCCCAGGATGCTTCTATCTTCCTGCCCTATCATCCTTTGGTCTATGAGATGGATTTATCTTCTTTGAATAACATCCATGTCCCAGGAGATGAACAGGATGGAATCCTGAAACTTTTTCCTCTTAAAGGTTTACTATTTTATTTAAGAAGTCAAACCCACCCCCAGGGGCATCCACCTATATCCCACTGGCCAAATGGTGTCAAATGGACACTCCCTGCTAGAAGAGAGACTGGAATATTAAGCACTTTTCCGTTGGGCACATTTCTCACCTCAGATATAATCAGGGTAATGTTTTAAAGAAGGGGAAATGGATATTGGGGGGACAACTAGCCACATCTGCTACGTGACCTCANGGGGAAATGGATATTGGGGGGACAACTAGCCACATCTGCTACGTGACCTCACTTAATTCTACGTTTTCTAAAAAAGATTTATTTATTTATTTATTTATTTATTTATTTATTTATTTATTTATCTAGTGCAAGGGGGAGGGGCAGAGGGTGAGGGAGCGAGAGAAGCTCAGGCAGACTCTGCACTGAGTGCAGAGCCCAGCACTGGGCTTGATCTCATTACTCTGAGATCATGACCTGAGTTGAAATTGAGTCAGATGTTAAACTGACTGAGCCACCCAGGTGCCCCATTACTTAATTCTACTTTTTCAAATGACAACCTGGGGCACCTCACTGGCTCAGTCAGAGGAACATATGGCTCTTGATCCTGGGATCATGAGTTCGAGCCCCATGTTGGGGGAGAGATTACTTAGAAATAAAATCTTCAAAAAAAATGACAATCTGTGGGGCGCCTGGGTGGTGTAGTCGTTAAGAGTCTGCCTTAGGCTCAGGGTGTAATCCCAGAGTCCTGGGATCGAGCCCCACATCAGGCTCCTCCGCTGGAAGCCTGCTTCTTCCTCTCCTACTCCCCCTGCTTGTGTTCCCTCTCTCTCTGGCTGTCTCTCTCTGTCAACTTAATAAATAAAATCTTTAAAAAAAATGACAATCTGTGGCACCTGGGTAGCTCAGTTGGTTAAGTGTCTGCCTTCAGCTCAGTTCATGATCCCAGGGTCCTGGGATCAAGCTCCGCGGGGAGCCAGCTTCTCCTTCTCCCTCTGCCTGCTGCTCGCCCTGCTTGTACTCTCTCTCTGTCAAATAAATAAATAAGATAAAATAAATGACAATCTGTTTCAGATCTGATATTATGGGCTTGAATCTAGAATTCAGTAATTTAGGTAATGGGTACATTATAGCCAATGTTAATTCAGTAGGAGGAAAATCAATGACACTGACCTTTGCATTGAATTGACTGATCCATTTAGTCAGAACAATTAGCTCACATTGATATGGATTGCTCTGGGTACTAAACATTAAAAACTCATGGGCTGGCTTGTCTCATGTATAAATTACCCACGACTATCAAGTTAAGCAGTCCTTAAATCTGGTTGCTTAAACATTTAAGCTACTTTTATTATGCTATTACTACAGTGTATAACATTATAATCTACGTTCTGAGTAGGGAAACAAACCTACACAGCCCATTGCTTATGTATTATCTATACTTCACTCCCCTGCCTCACATCCTTTTTCAGAACATGGCAAACAGGAATTAAAAATCCAGAAATACATAGTTCATACAAGTTAGTAAGCATTACAAATGGGAAGAATTATTATTTTCATTTCTTCCTGTAATAATTATGTACTCTCTTGCAACGTCTTCACTCATCTGGAAGAATTATGTAATGATCTCAATTTACTACGGAAGGGCAGTGCTTAACCTTTGTGGTATGTAGCTCTATCATATCTTAGTTGCAGGATGGGACCTCATCGAAGCAGTCTGAATGTTTCAATAAATAACGTATAGGTGTTGTCCTGACTAGTTATTTAGGCCACACTAGGAAGAAAGGAGGAGTAATAGTGGACTGAGGTGCAGCCAAGGAATAGGACAAAATAAAATGTACTAGTTTTATTCATTAAATTATTAAGCTAATGACAAAATTATAATTAAAAACTTACATCAAAGCAGCAACTTCTTTATTTTGTCCTCAAATCATTGAATATTCATTCTGTGTTAAACTAGGTGTTAAACTCCTAAAGGATATTTTGGTTTCCACATAGCACTTACCAGTGCCCTGAGCCATGCTTATGGACTGACTGAGGATGTATATATTAAAAATCCCACTGTTAACTCCCAGTTTCCAGTAAATTCTCTTTTCAATCAAAATGAATAATTTGAATTAAGGCCATTAGCTTAAAGGTATAACTATAAAGTTGGGTGACCTTTTTAAACAAACATAATGGAATATAAAATATGTTGTCCTTCCTCGAAGTTGAAACTCCGGAAGGCAACATACTTGTTGAACAATAATGAAATTACTCAGAGCATCAACAGAACTCTTTTGCAATTGCCTTTAAACCTTTTATATTTTATCAAGGAAGCATTTAACACTAGGAATGGACCAATATTTCCATTGCACAATCTAAAGCCAAATATATTGCTTTGAGCTAATTATATATCTGTATTCAGCACGTCTTTGTAATTAGAACTTTGCTTATAGTCACAAAATTTAGTTATTGTGCACTCTACAGTCAATCAAATCTGTATGGTGTCTGATAGTGCTATTATTACAAACGTCCCTGCCATTAGCCGACTTTAAGTCCTAGGAGACACATGCTGAAAATTCTCCCCTTCATTAGTATATTATTAATATTAATGCTTGAGCAAACTTAAGAATGCCTAGAGAGTGTAGTTTATTAGTTAATTATAGATATTCCTCACTACATAAATAAAGCCTGAGTACATAGTGTAGAATTTCTCAATATGGAGATTTAATGCATTAGAATGATCATGTCATGTTTATTTCAGTACACTTGATGACAGCAAATTTATTCTTCAAGGACAATTTTTTTTTTAAACACAGACAAAAGTCATCTAAAGCCAAAAACGGTGAATAAAGTAGATGATCCAAATAGTTTGGGTTTTTTGGGGGGGTGCGGTTTTAGAAATCAGGAAGACCAGAGCAGAACAAGAGTCTAGCTAAAGCTACCATCATGTCAGAACTCTAAATAAAGCCATAATGCAGATAATCATTTTATCTGTGAAGCTTGATGGTAAGCTACACGAGGACAGGAACTATCTGGGTCCAACATGTCAGGCAGGCACCAACTCCCAAATTTTATCCAAGGATATTTCTAGATACAAGTGACTAATGGGAGTCCTCAATTGTGAAGTAAAGTAAAAACTCAGATGAAACGAGTATTTACGACCATATCAATGAACTAAAAATGTACATGCTTTAATCTTGTGTAAAAAGAAACTGTAATTTGACATAAAATTTATCTTGCAATTCATTTACCGTATTCTTAGTATTTTTTAAAGATTCATGTTAATTTCCTCTTGTTGTCACAGCTCTATGGTCATTTCATTGTGTAATAAAACGGGAAATACAATGCTGAACAAATGGAGTACCAGGAATTAGTAATGCCGTGCTGAGTACTTGAATCATGAGAGTTAGAGTCAGACAGACCTTGGGGGGTATCCGAGCTCTGCCACCTACTATGTAACCCTGCCTAAATTACTCAATTGCACTTAGCCTCAGTTTTTCTTCCCCCCAAAATAAGAATGGTAAATATGAATACCTAAAAAAGTAGTTAGGGGGATTGAATGATAGGTGCAAAAGGGGCATACGAGGATTTTTAGGGTAACGGAAATACTCTACATCACGATTGTGATGGTAGTTACACGACTGTGTGCAGTTGTTAAAATTCATAGATCTATACACAAAAAGGTATGAATTTTACTGAACGCCAAGTATGCTTCAATAAACCTGACTTTACAAAATGAAAAAATAAAATTTTCAAATGCATGTAAAGTGTTCAGCAAGTGTTTGACAATTAGGACATCCATAGTAAATAATTGTTCTATGGGGCTATATCAAAATTATGAAAAGCTAATTCTTCCATTGCCACAGAAATAAGTTCTCTCCATAGTTACTAGGTTCTTACATCTTGGTGTACTGAACTGGAGATCAAATTCAATATTCCTCTTCTGCTCTCTAAACGTCAAATGAAAGTATAAAAGGAACAGTGAAATTGAACAATTGAATATTTTCAATTAACAAGGATCTTGTACACTCCCACTAAGGGCCTTCAAGGACATGCAGAGAGACATAAAAGAGATACAGGTGTTTCCCAACTTAAACACTTTATTCATTCCTCAAATGTTTTGGGGGAAAATATGTCTGTGGAATGACTTGCTAGATTCTGGGATATATTTGGGGTTAGAGAGAAACGATATCTACCCCTGTGAAACAGTCTCATGGGAGAAGTGGACTTTAACCCAAGAATTACCCAAATAAATATCAAGTTACAGAAATAAATGTGAAAGGACACCTGACTTGGAAACATTCACACAAAAGAATAGCTGACTGAAATTCAGCAGAGATGAGAGTAAACCGAGAGTTTTCTTTTTGTGGTGCCAGGGATGTGACAGGAACATAAAAGGTATAATCCAGGGGCTAGGGAACTTCCTTCTGGGAGGGATTCTCAATCTGGGGTTCAAAACATGTGGTCTATGGACAATTGGGCATATTTAATATGGACTTATAATAGACGATGGTATTATATCAATGTTAAATTTTCTGAGTGTGGTAATTATATTGTGGTTATGTAGAAGATTATCCCTGTACCTAGGAGACACATGTTGAAGTATTTATGGGTGAAGCACCTTGATGTCAGCATACTATTTTCAAATAATTCTACAAAACTAAAGTTGAATTACAGATAAGAGGAAGAGATAGAGAAAATAAAAGCGGTAAATTTTTAATAACTGGTGAGCCAGAGTGAAAGGTATATGGGTGTTCATCATATTTCTCTTTCCCCCCTTCTGTATGCTTCCATCTCCCACCTCCACTCCTTTGTGCTATTTTTGTCATCTCTTTTAGTTTTAAATATGTCATAAACTTCTTAGTACATTGCTACGATTTTTACTCTAAACAGTCAACTCTTGAAATGTTTTTTTAAATTAGAAAAAGTCTCTTGTAGGTACATACATTCATCATTTCCAGTATTTTTTCATTCTTTCATATGGATCCAGGTTCTATCTGATGCCAGTTTCCTTTAGCTGAAGAACTTCTTTTAATATTTTTATTTTTTATATTGCAGGTCTACCAGTGATGCACTCTCTCAGAGTTTGTTTCTCTAAATGTATCTTCATTTTCAAAGAATATTTTCGCTGGCTAAAAGATCTTAGGTGGACTTTCCTTTCCTTTCTGCAAATAAAGACATCCTGTTGTCTTCTGACTTGCCTGGTTGTCTGCAAATAAACTGTATTCTCTTCTATCTCTATTTCCCATGCATACTGTATTGTGTTTTTGTTACTGTTGTTTTCCCAACTGCATTTAAATTTTCCTATTTATCCCTGAATTTCAGAAAATTCATTACGATGTTGTGGTTTTTTTGTTTTTGTTTTTGCTTTTTGTGCTTATTCCACTTGAGATTCACTAAGCTTCTTGGATCTGTGGATTCATAATTCATTAAATTTGGGAAAATGTTGCCATTGTTTCTTCAAATTTTTTTCTCAATCTCCCCTCACCACCCCACCCCCTGCTTCTAGAACTCCAATTACACCTTCACAGACCACTTGACACTATCCCACAGTTCACCAAGGCTTTTTTCCTCCTTCATCCCCCTCCCTCTTTCCCTCTTCCTTCCTCCTTTTCTCCCTTCCATCCTTCCTTCTTTCTTTTATTTTTATTTTATACAGAAACTATCTGGAGAATTTCTATTGCTATCTCTTCAGGTTCACGGATTATTTTCTCTGCAGTGAATCATCTGCTGTTATTCACATCCAGTGGGGGTTATTTCGTTTATTTTTTCATTTTAGATATGACATTTTTTCACCTTTAGACATTTATTTGATTCTTTTCTGTATTTTCATTTTCTTTCATCATGCCCATGTTTTCCTTCAAATCCTTGGGCATATTTATAATAATTGTTTCAAGTCCTTGTCTTTCCATCATCTCTGTCATTTCTGGACGAGTTTCTATTGACTGAATTCCCCCCCCAACTTATTTATCCATTTTTTTATTTGTCTAATAGTTTTTACTGGATATGGAGCTTGTAAATCATATTTTGTTGAGTGCTAAATTTTTTTAATTGAAGTATAGTTGACATACAATATTATATGTGCTTCAGGTGTACAACATAGCGATTCAACAATTATATACATTACAAAATGCTCACCATGATAAATGTAGTTACCATCTATCACCATGCAAAGTTATTATAATATTAGTGAATGTATTCCCTGTGCTATACTTCTCATCTCCATGATTTATTTATTTTATAACTTAATCCCATCACCTACTTTGTAAATCCCCCCCTTCCCTTTCTCCTCTGGCAATCCTCAGTTTATTTTCTGTATTTGTGAATCTGTTTGTGTTTGTTTTTTAAATTGTTTTGTTTTTTAAAATTCCACATATAAGTGAAATCATACAGTATTTGTCTTTCTCTGACTTATTTCACTTAGCATAATACCTTCTAGGTCTAGCCATGTTATCATCAATAGCAAGATTTTATTCCTTTTCATGAGTAAGTAATATTCCAATGTGTATATATACCACATATTCTTTATCTATTCATCTATCGATGGACACTTGCCATATCTTGGCCATTGTAAATAATGCTACAATAAACATACAGGTGTATATATCTTTTCAAATTAGTGTTTTCATTTTCTTTAGGTAAATACCCAAAAGTGGAATTGCTGGATTGTATGGTATTTCTAATTTTTTGAAGAATTTCTGTATTGTTTTCCATAGTGGCTGTATCAACTTACATTCCCTCTAATGGTGCATGAAGTTTCCCTTTTCTGTGGACTGCTAAATTTCATTTTTCTCCTCCAAAGAGTTTCAGATTGCTTTTCTGGGATGTGGCTACATTACTCATGGATCAGTCTTCCTGCAAAGAGTGCTGGGCTTTGTCTTGTTAAATTACTTGTGGATCAGTGTGATGATTTTAGGCTTGTTTTTAAACTTCTTTTTTTTGGAGTGGATTTTCAGTAGACTTTGCTTTGAGTGAGGTTAGCCCTTCTACTAAGGTGTAGCCCTTCTACCATCTCTGTTGAATACCTGGGTATTCAATGAGGACTCATTACTCTGGCTGGACAGAATTTGAACATCTCCCAGTCTTGTGAGAGCTCTGGAAATTATTCAGCTGACTGGTTGTCATTTGATTTTGCCCTCTTTGTGGAGTTTCAGCTCATACGTACATAGATTGGGATTCGGCAACAAATTCACGGGATTCCCTAAGCATATTTCTTGGGGTTTTTCTGTGCAGCGGCTTCTTCTACGATTCTCTGCTCCACAAAAACTAGCCACTTTGACCTCCTTAAAATTCAACCTCTGTCCCTAGACACCTCTTAGGAATACTCACCTTCTGATGCCTTCCAGAAAGTGCCTCCACGCAGAAAAAAAGGGCAGTAGTAATGCTTACTTCATTTGTTTTCCTCTTCTCATAGATCATCGTCCTATGCTAGCCATTGCCCCAGTATCTGTGAACAATATGTTTTTTTTCATTTATTTTGTTCTGGTTGCTAGTTGTTTATGGTGAAGGGTCAGTGCTGTTCAAGTGACTCCATTGTGGCCAGAAGCAGAATTTCCTTCATTGTTCCATTTTGAGATTTTCTGTCTGTTTCACATTTTTCAAAATAAAACATCGGCGGGGGGGAGTACATAGCCAAGGATGGAGGATCCTAATAGCTGAAATTCTCAGTTGGGTGGTTTTGGTATCTAGAGCTTGGCTCACCCCCATGTCTGAAGGTTCCAGGCCAGAAGAAGAGACCCTAGTTTCAAAAGGAATGGAAGTAAACTCAGGTCCTCCAGGGTCTCAATTTCTCTAGTCAGTCAGTCCTTCTGGAACTGAGTGATGGGGAGAAGGCAAGAAGAATTGGTTCCTGGCCTTACTGCATCCCTGTTTTACCGCATGATATATCATCTCATAGAAACAGTTTTACCAACAGTAGTAGCAAGTCCTTAGGCAAGCCCGCCAAGTCAGCACTATTAATAAGAGAATTATATTCTATGGCTTTGCATTGCAAATAAGGTGTTTGGGCTCCATCATATGTTAAATTAACTCCTGTGGGCTAGTCTATGAAGTGGCCCTCTAAAGAAATCTGTTTCTGAGACAGTGTATTCCAAATTTCAAATAACTTACAAAGTATAGCTAATTTGCACTTGGAGACCTCAAGAATATGACTTGACCTAAATAGTAGTTGAAGAGAACAGATTTTAATCCTCTAGCATCTGATTCACTTTCTATTATCTATTGCTGCATAACAAACCACCCCAAAATTTAGTGGCTTAATTGAACACTATCTTTCTAATACAGTACAAGTGTACTATAAAAATGATTGTGATATTAAGGCCAGTTTGAGGTATCCCTGTTCCAACTTTTTAAATGATTTTTAAGTAGATTTTGATTCATGTAATTCAGGTAAACACTTTGCAACTGCTTTGGGCTAAGATGCATTTTCTTGTTAAGTAGTTTGAATATAATTGAATTTTTATGTGGAAGTTCAGGATTTTCCCATGCCTTCCATTCATTGTACATCTCCGAGGTTAAAATAAAATGGTGTTTGTAACTGAGTTGGCTGTTTATTGACCTAATGCTGGGTCACTGTTTTGTTTTGTTTTTCTCTCCAACAAATATTTTTAGACCAAAAAAAAAAAAAAACAAAAACTAATGGCTTAAAACAACACCATTTAGTTGGCTCATGATTCTGCTGGGCAGTTCTGGTCTCCACTAATCTCTGATAGATTCTCATTTGTCAGGGACCAGTTGGTGACTTAACTGGGGGCTGGCTAGTCCCGGATGGTCTCACTCGCATTTGTGATGGTTATCTATCTGTTGACTGGGGCTGATGGAGGTCACCTGGTCATGTATCTCTCATCATCTAGTCGGCTAATCTAGGCATGTTCATATGGCAGCAAGATTCCAAGAGAAGCAAGGAGGAAAGGCCAGTATGCAAACTCTTTTCAAGTACTGCTTGCATTATTCGTGCTAATGTTTCATCTGCCAAAGCAGGTCATGGCCAACCCAGATTTAGGGAGTGAGAAAATAGACTCTGCTTCTTTATGGAAAGAGTGGAGAATTGTGGGCATTTTTACAATCTACTATAATGTCAACTTATACAGAAAGTATAACAGACAGCTAGAGAAAGATAAAAAAAAAGTCACTGTAGGTTAGAGGAAGTTGGCCTCTTGGAGAATGAGGAGAGATTGGAAATGGACCTCAGATTGCTGGATAGAAGGAGAGGAGTACAAAGGGAATTATAAGATAGAGGACTCCACCTCTATCTGTTAAAATCTTAAAGACAGAAATCACATGACCTTGCCAAGGGGATACACTCTGTGCCAGACATCCTCCCACCTCTTCATGTTAATATGACTTAAATGTTAGCATTACTCAGTGTTGTCCTTGCTCCTCCTTTATCCTTATTCTACACATGTGCCTTGGGTGATCTTGTTTAATTTCATGGCATCAACTCCCACCTATTCAATGCAATGTAGCTCCGACCTGCAACCTCCAGAAACATATTTTTTGATGAATTCTTAGAAATCTCTACTGATACAGCCTCCAAGCACTTTAGTCTCAGTGTGTTCAATGCCAAATTTATTTTCTTGACCTAGTCTTTCTCCTATTTTGCTGTTTTTAATTACTGGTCTTACCTCCACGCATTTACCTAACCTGGAAACCTAATTTCATAGTCATCCTTGATGGCTTCTCCTTCTTCATTACCACAATTCCTAGTGATTCCATCTCCTACACGTATTTTGTATCTGTACCCTCCTCTTGATTCCTACCCACCCCCCACTGCTTTGGCCTGGGCTCCCATTGTTCTCCCCTGACCTCTTGCAGCAACCTCTTAATGGGTCTTCCTCAAATAGTTTCACCCTACTAGTTTGTCCCTACTCTGCTCCATTCAGGATACACTTTATAAAACCCAATTTTATTGGCTCACTCCTCTACTTAAAACTGTAACCTCATGGGGCGCCTGGGTGGCACAGCGGTTAAGCGTCTGCCTTCGGCTCAGGGCGTGATCCCGGTGTTATGGGATCGAGCCCCACATCAGGCTCCTCCACTATGAGCCTGCTTCTTCCTCTCCCACTCCCCCTGCTTGTGTTCCCTCTCTCCCTGGCTGTCTCTATCTCTGTCGAATAAATAAAATCTTAAAAAAAAAACAAAAACAAAAACAAAAAAACTGTAACCTCAGTCCCTATTGCCTATAAAGCTAATTCCTTAAAAGCATGGCTTACCAAACACTTAGCAATCTGACCCCACCTGATTTTACCCTTGTCATCTCCTGCCATTCTGCCCCACCCCATCCTCCTTCTCTCCAGCCTCACTTAGCTTCTCACTATTCCCCACCAACAACACATGCCCTTTCACAATCCTGGGACTTGGCCCATGCTGTTTACTCTTCCTGAATTGCCAGCCCTCTCTTCTCCATCTGGCAAATTCTTATTCATCAGCACAGCTCATAAACCCGTCATCTCCTTGCTGATGACTTCCCGGAGCCATACAGAGTTAGTCACTTCTGTGTTCTCACAGCCTTTTGCTCTTTCCTTTGGCAGTGATCATCTTTCATGCTTTTGGGGGCCTAGATTGTCTTATGTGCTATGGGGTGTGTTATGTTTGGCAAGTTTTTAGCCACATGAATTCCATCTCCCTGAAATAAAACCCAGAAAACTTAGATTTCCCTTGCAGCTAGGAAGCTGTTAAATGACCCAGGCTCCCCCAATCAGATGTGCCTTCATAAAGCTCTTTTTTTAGAAGGGGGCAGTGTGTGTGTAAGTGGGATGAGGAGGGGGGCTGATTGTTAGTCAAGAGTAATTAGAACAGGCCTTTGATTCTTGGGGTGACAGTAGCAGCACTGCCTATGCGTAGCCCCTAGTGCTGACAGATGAGAATGGTATTGCTAGACCAGCTCTCTGGGGGTGGTTGGGCATGTTTGGGTTTCAGAGTCTGGCTCTCTGGCTCTGTGGGATATTCTATGAGCCACCTAAATGCTGTGGTAAATTAATTTATTGCTCAAACAAGCCTGAGTAGATTTGTTTCTGCAATGACTGAAGACTAGCAAAACACCTTGGTTAGAACACTTATCAAGTTTTATTGGACAAGTCGTGAATTATTTAATCAAGCTGTATTGTATTTAGTTGCCTGCTTCCCTCATTAGAGTCATCACAAGTGATGTACATTATGCTTCTATGCATAGCTCTGATTTCTTGTATAACTCATCTAAAAATATATATTGAGAGCCTACTCTGTGCCATGTGTTGTGCTTGTCATTGAGGATATAATAGTGAAAAAGACACATGTGATCTTTGCAGTGACAAAGTGTGCAGTCTAAAAGATCTATGCCTGAAATATTCTAGGCATTCAATTTAGTATATCAGTTTATTTGATTAATTATTTCAATTAATGAACATTTATGTCCTGAAAATATAAAAATAAATGAGAAATGTCCTTAAGTTTCTCTTGGGCTAATATGGGACACAGATATGTAAATAAGTAACATCCATGCAATGTGAACAGTGTGATAACTGAAATATGTCCCAGATTCACTGGTGGCTCAAAGAGGGGGTGGCATGAGGAATTCCACTTGGAGGAGTCAAAATCAATGAATGAGTTTCTGAACTTGTAAATATTTGAGTAGATATGCATAAAACTTCCTCTTTTTTCCTCTTACTTTTTCCCCCTTTGCTTCTCTTCTCCTTTTCTCCTCTTCCCTTCTCTTCCCCATTCCTTGTTATTCCACTTGCCCTTTAAGGGTCAATTCAAGGGCCATTTTTATAATAAATCTTTATTAACTGTTCCTCTTCCTCCCTCCCAAACTCCCAGGCTGGGATAGTCATGTTTCCAAACTCCCATAATGCTCTGCACATTCCTCTACTAATTCTCTTCCCTTCTGATGTATATCATCAACGTATCTGTCAGTCGAGCCCAACCCCTACCAAGTCAGGGCTGGGCACATAATCAGCATACAATAAATTCAATAGATATTTCTTGAGGAAAATATAAGTTAAAGTTGCAATAAAAAATAAAATTGTAATGAGATACCACTACATACATCCTCATCAGAACGGCCAAAATAAAAAGGATCGATAATATCAAGTGTTGGTGAAGATGTAGAAAAATTGGAGATTTCAAACATAGCTGACACAAACATTCTGCGAAATTACTTGGCAAAATTTACTAAAGCTGAACATACGCATATTACCCAGAGATTGAAGTCTTGGGTATATATCTAAAAGAAATAAATGCTTATTTCTAAGAAAGTTCATATCAGCTTGATTCATAATAGTCCCAAACTGCAAGCAACCTAAATACCCAACCACAGATTGGATAAATTAATTGTGATATATTCATATCACAGAATAGTGCACAATACTTTTTATTCAAAACAAAAACTGCTACATGCAACAAGATGGATGATTCTTATAGACTAATACTGAGCAAAAGAAACTGGACACAAGAAAAGTTCATACTGCGATTCCACTTATATGAACTTCCAGAAGAGGCAAATTTAATCTCTGGTGATAAAGGTCAGAATAATGGCTATCTTTTACGGAAGGGAGGGTAAGGCACTAGAAGGGGACAGAAGAGAGACTTCTGAAGTTTGGGAAATACTCTATATTTTTATAATGGTATATTTAAAAGCCACACACAGAAGGATTTTCTGGGACAATGTTAACTGCCCTTCATTAAAACCATTTTACACCCCCAATCGCATAAATGTTTAAATATGTAAACATTTGAGTTATATACTTATGATCTGTGCATTTGATTTACGGTATGTGGGTTATACCTGATAACAATATAAGTATTTTAAAATTAAATAAAACCAAAAGTTCCTTGAATGAATGAGTGAATGAATAAGTGAGTTGGGTCTTTAAAGAGAAAAGAAGGTGTTACAGCGTAAGAGGGACTTGTACTGCATTTAATTTTTAAGCAGCAGTGCTTGGCTCTTGCGCTCTTTATACTCTAGTAATGCCCCAAATAATTGCTCATGTACTTCCTTTGCTTAAATATTAGTTGCCTTTGCTATTTAATCACAATTATGAGGTTAAGGCAAGAAAATCATTAACAGTAAAGCAGATAATGAGAACCTCCTGGGACTGGCATTTAATTCATGGTGAGGGATCTATTAAGCCCTCTGGGAACTGGGGAATATGCCTGATTCCCTTCTGTTTTTTATCCTTATGCACTTTATGAGATGCAAATACAAATTAATTATTTAGACTCCTGAAGGGAGAGGAACGGAGTTGGCACGCACATGTGTTTACAAAAAGGAACGGAAGCCACCCAGCGAATTACATTGCCCAAGCCACCCAAAGCCCAGAGTGGAATAATCCTAATTGCCGGGTGGCCCCGCCATGGGATGCGCCTCTCCCATCCTTCTTCAGGCGGGGCTCCTGGGTAAGTCACTCATCCTGCCAGCCTGACACAGGCCAACAAGTGGCCAACAACTCCGCAGGCGACGGATGGCACCTTCACCTGCGGCTCTGTGGAAGTCCGCCCCAGCTCTGGCTCCCAGCCCAGTGTCAAGGGACGCAGTTCCGAGGGCGTCCAGAAGGTGTCGCTGCCCCGCGGCCGCCGCACGTCCCGGGGCCAGGGACCGGGGGCGTGTCGGCTCTACCTGTGGCTTCCCGCGCGCGCGTCTCACCTGGGCTCGCACCCGGTGCCGCCCTCGCCGCGTGGAGGCGCTGCGCGGCGGCCAGGCACTCACCTGCGCCCGGAGGGCTCGGGCTGCTGTGCTGCTCGCTCTCCGCTCTGTCCTCGTCCTCTAACCCTCTGCCGTCCCCCGCACCGGCGACGAGGGGGCGGGGTCCGACGGCGCGCTGGGAAAGGCGGGCGAGCCGGCGCCCAGGTATGTTCTTCCACAAGGGCCGGGCGGCGGCGGAGGAGGCGGACAAGAAGATGCCACTGTCGCCGCCACCTCAGGGCGACCACGCGGAGTCCAGTCCGTCCAGGACCCCCAAGAAGCACACCCCTTTCCATATCTGGCGCTCCAAGAAGAAGCAGCAGCCTCTGCCGTCGGACTGTGGGGTGTTCGTTCCACACCCGCCCCCGGAGCCCCTCTACGAGGCCAGGTAAGCTCCCCGCCCGAGCCCTCGAGTCTCACCTCCTCTCCCTTCATCTCCTCCCAGTTCTGCTGATCCTGAGTCCTCTCCACCATCCGCCGCGCTCGACCTCACTCGGAGGAGGGGAAGGGCCCAGGGTCCGTTTCTCCAGCAAGGAGTGTTAACAGGGTCCAGAGAGCACAGACGTGGCCTCTGCGCGTTCCTCGTGGCCATAGGCTCCTTGTGGCGTCTGGCTCAGGCCAAGCACCAGCGAGAAGAACGTGTGCCCACCCATGTGGCTTTTGCTTTGACTGGCAGACTTTATGCAAGAGTTCTATCTACACTAACCTGCTAAGGAGAGCAGGAGGATAGTGAAGGATTATTGCCGTAATGAATGATAGGAGCTCTACCTTGGAAATTATACAATAATTTTGACAATGGTGCCTTTATTGTGAAGATCTCCACTCTTACAGATCTCCATTGACCTCACAGGATCCGAAAGGAGGAGGAAGTGGCAGGGATGGTTACCCCCATTTTATGGGTGAAGAACCTGAAACCAAAAGGTGAATGGTTTGTCCCCACTGGAATCAGTGTGAGAACTAGGCAGTACTAGGCAGCCCCTAGTTATTCAAAATGTCATTGCCATTGTGCTTTTTAAATTTTTATCAAAACTTCGTATTATTCAATTATACTACCCAAATAGATACATTCATTGAACAATGATCAATTTGAAGTATCAATATATTTATGTGGTTTGGAGGTATAAAATATTTTTGCTTTGATTTTGGGGCGCCTGGGTGGCACAGCGGTTAAGCGTCTGTCTTCGGCTCAGGGCGTGATCCCGGCGTTATGGGATCGAGCCCCACATCAGGCTCCTCTGCTATGAGCCTGCTTCTTCCTCTCCCACTCCCCCTGCTTGTGTTCCCTCTCTCGCTGGCTCTATCTCTGTCAAATAAATAAATAAAATCTTTAAAAAATAATATTTTTAATGAAGGGCAATTGGCAATATCCAGTAAATCCTGCCACATGTATTTTTAAAATACACCCTTATGAACTATGAGGGCCAGAATGAAATAGTGCAAAATTCACATTTTAGATATATTTTCCTTTTATTTCTAGAAGAGTCTTAATTCTGCAATATATTCTCATTCACTTAGTAAAATTTTATTGGGCACCTTCACTAGGTGCTGGGATATAAAAAACAAGCGTGGTCCCTGTAATCAAAGAATTCTTAGTTTCTTGTGGAGACCAACAAGAGTGGGATGAATCCTATGATAGATGTTAGCACAGAGGAGGGAATCCAGGGAGGCTTCCTGGAGGACGAAGGCTGAAGTAGCTTAGTCAGAAAAGGGGAGGAGCAATGTCTTCCAGATTGAGATTGCACTGTGAGCAGCACCAACACTGGGAAGAGCAGGGCACTTCCTGCGAAGCACAAGTGGTTCAGGATGATCGGAGCATGTTTGAGGGGATGGGAGAGAGTGCTACGAAAGAAGGCATTTTATTTTTTTCTCATATTTTTATCATCCATGGTAATTATTTGTTATAATAGAACATACTTTTATCTATTCAAAGACTTACTGTGATTAACCACCAATTGAAATTTCTTTTTTAAAAAGATGTACCCATTTATTTTAGAGAGAGAGAGAGAGGGAGAGAGAGAGAGAGCATGAGCAGGGGAAGAGGGAGAGGGAGAGAAACAGATTCCCCACTCAGTGCAGAACCTGCCCTCACAGGGCTCCATTCCCACCACCCCGAGATCATGACCTGAGCGAAAATCTAGTCCAATGCTTAACTGACTGAGCCACCCAGGTGTCCCCAATTGAAATGCCTTTTAAGAAATGTTACTTAATAATGATGTACCGTCATTGAAGTATTTTTCCTATTACCTCTGTAAATATTTTAAATACTTCCTTGATGTTTTTTAATCGACATACCCCCATCATTTCCTGTCTATCAAATTGTAATCATACACAGTTATAGACAATGTATGCAAAGCCAAGTACATTTTAGACTAACACTTAATATAGGAGTTATACTTTTCAAGTGTCTTGTATTATTGGTCAGTCTTGAAGCACTCTATTCTTTCCTTCAGAACTGTGATGAACTTTGTACCAACAAATGTTCTGAAAACTGAACATACTGGTCTCTCTTTGGGATGTTTTCCTAGTTAGATCATCTTCCTAAATATTTTGTTTACTTCTGAGAGAGTGTCCCTGTTTCTGGTCTAGAGAGTGGCTAAAGCACGCTTACGTTTCTGGTCCATCTTGAACAGTGTGGCTCTCTGGGGCCGTCTGACCGTGTCCATTCACTTCTGTCCAGGACCCGAGGTGGAGGAAGGAGGCACAGTGTGCAGCACTCCCTGTGGCCTTTGTCTCTGGGTGAGGAGCAGACAGTGAGGTGGCCACATGTTTCTGCTGGGCATATACCATTAGTATTATGGGCTTTTGGAGCAAAAAAAAAAAAAAATGAGTTTCCATCCTGACTATGGAACCTTGGGCAAATTACTTCACCTTTCTGAGTCTCCGTTTCTTCATTTCAAAAATGGGGGAAACAGGAATACTGGCTCCGTAGACCTGTTGCGAGTATCCAATGATAGTTTATGCTTTAAATGTAAAACTTTTATCTGACTTTTGGGCACAAAACAGAGACTCAATAAATGTAAAATCATCATTGTTATCATCATCGTCATTGTAAATGCAAAGATATAATGGAAGAAATAGAAAGAAATAGGGTTGGGTGGGAGAAAAAGTGCTTCTCTTCCTGGAAGAGCTTACCACTCCAATGATGGTTTAAAGTTTATTGAGGTCAGATTTCTTCATTCTGCAAATATTTGCAGTTTTTAGTGTAGCTATTCTAAAAATCAATGATGGTCATTTTCTTTCTTTATGTAAAATAATTTGAACACTGGCTGCCTCTCTTCCTAAAATTCACCCTTACGGGTTTTTTTAGCTTGGTCTTGGTAAATGTGTTACTATGTTGTTTTCCATAGAAATAGAGCTGTTGCCCTCTTCAGCAGCCAGTCTCCTGTCTAGTCCATTATTCTCTTGCCATCAGAGGGCCCAGGGGAGAGGACACGGTTTGGGCATTTGGATCTGTGGCCTGACTTTCCTTCGTAGCCCTTAGTGGCACTCATTTATGACGTTTTGAATTATACTCCATTTTTAAACAGTTTTTCAAATAAGGAGGGATTCTCTACCTGGATTTAAATCCCTGTTCATCTCCTTACTGTGACAGCCATGTCATCCTGGGCAAGTTATTAACCTTTTCGTGCCTCAGTTTTCTCATCCGTAGAAGGGGCGTAATAAGAGTGGTTATAAAAATAACCAAGTTAATGCACATTGAGTGCTCAGGACAGTGACTGGCACATTGTCAGCGCTAGTAAGTGGCAGGTTTCCCTTTTTTCTCACTAGTATCTTGGCTACAGCTCCTTTTTAGTAGTAATCTTATGTGCTTATTTTCTGCTATACGATGGAAATGGTGCTTCCTTTTATATATTCCCTTAGCTAAAGGTCAATGCAGTGAAGTGAAAATGATTGCCCTCAAACTAAACTGAACCTGGAACCTAGAAAGCAGCATTAGTGTTCTCTGCCAGAGAGCCAAACTTAAGTGGTGGGGAGCCTTGTAATCCTCGGCAAATCTGCAGACCTCATTTCCTTTGGAGGAAAAATGCAGCCAAGTGCCGGAGGGCAGAGCATCCTCGCTGGGTGGGCAGAGACCTACCGTCAGGTCAGGGTTTGCAGGCTCAAGTTTCTCCCTGCACACAGTCCCGTTGTTCTGTACTGCAGTGGACCTTTCCCTTCTCAGAAGGGAAAACAACTTACTCCCTGTTTGTATCGCTAGAATGTTGTGACGATACACTACTGTTTTATTCCTTCAGGAAAAGAACATTTAAACTGTTATTTGAAAGCGTTCTGGATCTGTAGAGTGTTAGTCTTTATGATTTAAAATTGGTTCTAGTTTTCAGTCTTTTGTGGCAGGTTTAGTGTTTAGGACTCTAAACAGATTGAATTATTTTCTAACATAAAGGACGTAGCTAGATAAGTTTGGTTTTATCTAATGTTACATCTAAACCGGTTAACGCTGGGTTATTTTTCTCATTTAGCTTATGCCAAAGGCAAGAGTTTAAAATTTTAAGTTTCACCACTGATCACCCAGGAATGTAAACTCAAGCCCTGCCATTTACTAGCTGTGAGCTCCTTGGGAAGTTACTTCAGTTTAAGGATCTGAGACCCACCTCTAAGCATTGTTTTTTGAGACTTATAAATATGTACTTGAAACGACTAACACCGTGCCTGGAAGAGAACAGATGCCCATTAAATAGGAGCTCTGACATCAGGCTGCACTGAAAAAGTCACAGACAGTGGTGTTGCACACACTCCGTTTCAAATCTGCCTCTGCCTTTTGGATCCGCGTTTCCTGAAGCTTCGGCTTCCTCACCTGTAGAATGGAGATGCCGGCACTTCCCTCACAAAGCTCTAGGAGGGTTGATAGCGCATTCGTAAAACACCTGCGGCAGAGCCGCGCCCAAAGCAGGTGCTGGGTAGATGAAAGGGGAGGGAAGCAGGAGTGACAGGGGCCATGAGAGCTGTGGTTCTTGTCTTCATAGCGGCGGTGGCAGCTTTAATAGCTGTGCTTTTCCATGGTAAGTGCAGTCAAGCACCTTCAGGAGCCCAGAAGTTGGAAGCAGGTCTGTCAAACCCTGAAATACCTTTGAGTATCTGGATGTGCCTGTTTGTCTATAAAAGGGTGGCCCTTTATGCATTCGGTGACTTAAAAGTCTTAATACATAGGACTGAGGAAGTGGAATGTAAACTTTGTACTTGAAGTTAGAGGAGTTTCTCCTGCAGTGATTTTGGAGTCTGAGTTCAGTGCAAATTCTTTGCGGCTTCTCTCCGTCATTGTATCACACTATTTAGCCCCCCTTCCTACGCTTTTGGTGATGACCCTCTTAGTCCATATGCAAGTATGTACATGTGCGTGCAGACCTTTAGAACTCCTGGGTTGGGTTCACTTCTTTTTTCTTCTTCTTTTAAAAAAAGATTTATTTATTTTCTTGAGAAAGAGAGAGAGAGTGCATGCGCAAGACCTCAGGGGGAAGGGGCAGAGGGAGAGGGAGAGAGAGTCCCTAGCAGACTCTGTTCTGAGCACAGAGCCCAACGCAGGGCTCGATTTCATAACCCTGAGATCACAACCTGAGCCAAAACCAAGAGTTGACTCTCAACTGACTGCACCATCCAGCTGCCCCTTCTTTTTTCTTCTTTAGCTTTTAATTATAAATCTTCTTTGTAAGGATGAGACAGTAAATCACTGCTTTACTATTCGCCCATGATGAAAGCAATGCAGCAAACATATTAGATATTGAAATTCACTTTCTCACTCCCAAAATTCATTCAAAATGCCCATCTTACTATGAATATGAAAAACACCTGTCTTTTTTTTTTTAAAGATTTTATTTATTTATTTGACAGAGATAGAGAGAGCCAGCGAGAGAGGGAACACAAGCAGGGGGAGTGGGAGAGGAAGAAGCAGGCTCATAGCAGAGGAGCCCGATGTGGGGCTCGATCCCATAACGCCGGGATCACGCCCTGAGCCGGGATCACACCCTGAGCCAGGATCACGCCCTGAGCCGAAGGCAGACGCTTAACCGCTGCCACCCAGGCGCCCCGACAAACACCTGTCTTAAAGTTTGAGTTCACCTAATGGGTCAGTTGTGTTTCAGGACTGTCCATACAGAAAAAAAGTGATTTATTTGTTTTTAAAAAATTGTTTCTGGTAAAACCATTTGAATCTTGAATTGTGTATTCTTGCTTACCTTGAAAATTTTATCAATTTTTTTCCATTTTTATCAATCAATAATTGCTTAATCTACGTTTCACGTTGTACTTACTGTCCTGACGACTTTAGAGATCTTGTCATGAAAAGCAATGCAATCTGACCTATGGAATCGTTTTTCTAGGATTAATGATAGATTATTCTATGGCACAAATTCCTTTCTGGATCTTCTTATTGAAATGTTTATCAGTCCCATTTTAGAGAAGTTTCTTATGATCAACAAACACAGAGCACTTATTCTGTGCTAAGCACTGGGAAATAGAGCGATGATATCAGAGATGATCCCTGCTCCTAAGGGACTTGCACTCTAGAGGAGTATGGGGCACAGGCTGAAAATGAAGGAAGTAGCATATGATACATGACATGCAGAAATAGAAGATTGAATCAAATGTATGGAGGTCAGAAGAAGGAGTATCTTGAACAAGCAGAAGTTTTTTTCTCCGATGAAGAAGTGTTACTCATATTGAATAATTAGTGAGAAATTTTGTTCTCTGATAAGAAGATCATCAAAGGCTCCAAAACTTCTTGAGGTTAGAATCATCTTAAACAATATCCAGTGCTCATGGAAACTTTTATCTTCGCAGTAACATTTAAGTCAAAGAGAATCATGTATTTGGGATTATGCCTAAATAATTTTCTGCAGTTCCTTAAAATAGCTAAAGCCTGAGACCACATTATTTCAGCTCTTCTGTCAAATTTTGACATCTAGGAAGAAAGATTGGGCTTGATATGTGGCACACTCATTTGAAAACCTTGACTGAAATTATAAGTAAATATGATGTTGACATGCTAAAATTATAGGCTGAAAATAAGTGGTTCTTAACATTCTTTAAACAGATTTACAAATCCAGAGAACTAACTTGGTGTCTACTCAATCTTTGTCAAAAGATTCAGGAGTTTCTTTCAAGGAGAGTCCAGCATTGCCTATCTTCTCAAAGCAGGGTGTTCTTCCTTAAAAACAACTTATCTTTATTTTCATACCGAATTGCTGGGCACATCCCACAGGTCTCTGTCCATACATTCACTTCAGAAAAATGAATTCTCAGCTTTCACCCAAGATAGAATTGAAATGTGAATTCACTCCCTTGTCCCAAAGCAAGTTTTCAAGATAAAGTATGTATGAATGCCTGACACTTGTGGGGTTTGGTAAGAAAAGCAAGTCAGTTGAGTTTCATTAGCTCATTTGTAGCTCCCTTAAAATACAGCTGCATCAGGCTGACTCAAATGCCTCATCAAAATCCCTTTAATGATTCAGATTTATGAGAAGTCTTCATTCTAGAGAATGAGCACTTGCTTAGTGCTATCTTTACAGCACTGAACATCTCCCGGATGGGCCTGTTCAATGGCAATGAAGCAATGACAGAGACGCTTCATCACAAGGGAGCATTTTGACAAAGTGCCAGGAGACCCCAAGGACATTCAAGTGACTCAGAGAATCCAAAGTCCATTGTGGTGTCCCCAGCTTCTCTCATCAACAAGTTATAGAAGATGAGTGCAGGCTGAACCTGTGGCTAACTGAGAAAAATGAAACACAGAATTAACAAATGCCTTTTGTTCTTTACCTTCCCATGATGGCAGTTAAACAAGTAAAAGTAAGTCGCTGTTAAGCTTGGCAAAATATCCTGTGGCAAAGAAAGTTGGCTATTGTCCGTATTTATTATTGTTATGTGCCATTTCAAGCCAGCAATCCTAACTGAGTCTCATTTATTAGAAATTAGGGTTATGGCATCCTGAAGTTAATATCAACAGCTTGCGTAAGAGATTTGGCCAATAGGTACATAGAGACACTGCATGTAATACACCTTCTAATTTTTTTCAAATTACTAAATAAGGAGTGGCATAAGCTCCTAATAGTTCTTTGGGTTCTCTAGTTGGATAGTTCTTCACCTTGTGATTGGGGTCAAGAGACAAAATAACATATGTTAAATAAGATAAGAAATGAGAGGAAGCATTTGGTTTACAGTAACAACTTCAGACTAAGTCTGTGAAAACGTTATCTTCCATTAAGATTTGAAGGAAAGATGCAGTTTAGTTAATATACATGGTATGTTTCAGACACTGTTCTAAGCACTTTACACACATTAACTCACTGCAATTAATTCATAACATCCCGTTGAGGTAGGCACTATTATTATATCCATTTTGAGAAAAAATGAGGCACACTGGGGTATGGTAATATAGCCAATGTCACAGAGCTCATAAGGTCTGGGGCTGCGATTCTCTACCTTGTGTGTGGTCTTGAGTCCTACGGTTAATCACTGCAAATTGAAATCACTGTGGTTAATGCTGCCTTCTTTATATTCCCACAATGAGTATATTTAGGTCTTCAGTTTCACAATGAGAAATTATAACATATATAGGAAAGCAAGCTAATTTGTGGTACTAGACAATTTTTGTGTTAAGTAGTGGAGAGAAAAATATGTAAATTCATAGAAATATAAGTATGTTAAAATTTTAGAAGAAAAACCTATTTTAAAGAGAAATTCTAAAGTGTGTGTAATGCAAAAGTAATGTGTCTAGATCCTGTGTTTGGGGCTTCTGCCCAACCTTTGTCAGGAAACAACCAAGATGGGGGCCTAACTTGCATACCCTCCTTCCTCTCTCAAAGTCTTGGCACAGGCAGCAAAATGGAAGACAGGTGGCCCTCAAGCTTTGCAGTTGCTGCCCAGGCTCAGTGGGGATATCAGAATTCCTCAAGCAGAGCTGCTAGGAGCAGTTCTAACTTTAGGTCTCCAGAAGTCTTGCTGCTTGAATCATTTGGGTTTACTTCCTGATTTATCATTGAGGAGTCCCTGACATTGCATACACGTTTTACCTTATGTTGGCTTTACACTTCAAGGATTATAAACCATTGCTGATATTTTATACCACTTGAGGCTCATAATGGCTCAGTGCAGTAAGCCCATGCCCTCATTTTATAGGTGAGGAGACTGATGCTCAAAGAGTGCAGTGCAGTTGAAGGAAGTGGGACTAAAACAGGTTTTTTGATTTCAGGGCAGCTGTTCTTTTTGGTTCTCTTGGCCTGTAGACTGTGCCTCCCTGCTCTTGGCCTAGACCCACCTTTGACAGGAGCCCAGCTGATTAATCTAACTTCCTGGTGACTATTCTCTGGGAAATCTTCCCCCTGTTTCATAAGCCAACAACTATGAAATTGATCGCAAGATTGAGCTCCTAGCTATTTAGTCGCCGTATACACTGTAGTCTGGTTACTGACATATTGAATACTTCCAGAGTTTCTGCTATAATTAGTATTTTACCTACTACCAAAAAAACCCAAAAAATAAAACAAAACACCCCATTAAAAATAACTGAATTCATGTTTTCAAAAACATTTTCAAATTTAATGTTATTTAAATTCAATTAATTAACATATAGTGTATTATTAGTTTCAGAGGTCAAAAAGTTGTTAAACTTGCACAGCCATATTTTATAATGACAAAATGTCAATTTGAAATTATAGGGTCTATCCATATAGTACTCATGCAAGAACTCCCTTTACAGTGCTTGAAGTAATGCTGCTACTATGACACGTAATGTACTTTACTTATAATTTGTCATTTAAATGTTTTGGTAATACTGATGGATTCATAAATATACTATGAAAGCACAGCTTGATTATTTTTGCATCTGCTGTTTGGGGAAAGATATGACAGTCTACGGCCATACCACCCCGAACACGCCTGACCTCGTCTGAGAAAGATATGACAGTTGAAGCAAACTTTTGACATTCGTGTGGAATTACAGTGCCTCCTTTATCATGAGTGCCATGTGCAAACCTAGGAACTGGCCTGGCCCTTTTCAAGCCTGTGCAGTGGAGGCTCCCCCAGGCACTGCCAGTCATTCTTGGCTCTACTGCCTTGAAAATGTTGGCTTGCTTCTCCCCTGTGTGGCTCCCACGAACTAAGAGGTTGTTACTGTCTGCAAAACAAGACAAGGTAGTTGTTTCGAAGGTGGGATTACGAAGCTGTTCTCTTTTAGTATTAACTACCCAAAACAATTTTGTCTGGAAGAGATGCAATTCTTGATCAGGAGTCCTTCATTGGAACATAGCTTGGATTGAGACAAGAGCATTTGTATTCCTGTACGTGTCAGTAAACATGTTTAAACAAGCTAGTCTAAACCTAGATTTTGGATTTTTTTCAAGATAAAAGTAAAGTATGACTGAATGTCTGGCATTTGTTCAATTCTTGACTTTTACCAATTTGCATTTTGTGATTGTCCTAATTTCACCGTATGAGAAGTTTCAAGTACTTTGACCAGGAAGTCTTCGTAGCTGGTAATTAATTGTTGGCAATTAATTGTACCCTTCCTTGTTATTTCATTTTTATTAAAAGTTAAAAGCTTTTTTTTATACCCATAAGGAGACAACCAGCCCCAGATCTAGGTGATAACTGCTGAAGATACATTGAGGCTTTGGGTCCCTCATCATCATGTGGTTTCTTCCTACAGAGAAGCCCCTCAGGAATTTATGTGTCAACTTCTCTGCTCATGACAGGTTTCCTGGTTGCTTTTCTCTGTGTGAAATCAGACAATGCTTACAAACCCACAAATTTACAAAGCTTGATGTTAAAGAGGAGTACCAATTTTTACCTTACTGTCTCTCAGTAAATGATCAACAAACAGCAAAAATGACATCCAGTTGGGTTTGGGCATTTTTTTTTCAGAGGCAAGGAGGCGGTCATGTTCTCTGAGGAAAGTGGGTGTGGCATGAGGGAATGGGCAAGGAGAATTCTTTCCAGCCTCCAAATTCCCCACCTCTCCTGTCAGTTGAATAAACACAAGAAAACTTTCGTCAAGAATAAAAAGGACAAAGACACTAATGAACTGAGTACCTATTATGTGACAGTTGCTTTCATATTCAGTGCATCTCATTTAATTTTCATAATAGCTCTGCTAGGTAGGTAATTTTACTCCTATGTTTATAACTGAGAAAACCAAGTCTGATAGTGTTAGTAAATAATAGAACAGTATTTGAACCCAGGTCTTTCTAACTCCAAAGCTGGTAATATTTTCACCAAACCATGAGAAAACTAAAGGTTACCAAATGAGTAGTTGATAGAGGGTGTGTGTGTGTGTGTGTGTGTGTGTGTGTGTTAGATAGTTAGCTAAAGAATGGAAGTATCCAATACAAATGTAGTTATCCACTTGCTCTCAGAGCTATCATCCTTTCAAAAACCAGGAAAGAGGGGTGCCTGGGTGGCTTGGTTGGTTAAAGGTCTGACTCTTGATTTCAGCTCAGGTCATGATCTGACAGTTGTGAGATGGAGCCCTCCATCAGGCTCCATGTCACTGAGCATTGAGTCTGCTTGGGATTCTCTCTCTTCCTCTCCCTCTGTCCCTCCGCCTACCCCACTCTCTCTCTCCTGCGCATACACACACACTCTCTCTCTCTCAAAACAAAAACAAAAAAAACAGGTAAGAAGCATTCTTCTTGAAATGCTTGTCCCATTGTAGAGAAGGGGAATATCCAAGAATGAAGAATTCATATGTGTTGGGAAGTCAGTGGGGCACCCTTGTTTTTCCTGGGAACCCTTGACTTGAGATGATTCTGCCAAGAATCAGTGACTCAGTCCCTGAAGTGTTAACTAAACTTGTTGCTCCTGATTTCCAATCTACTCTACAAGCCAGAGTTTTACTACCTGTTGCTGGCATGATTCACAGAGTATGTGAAGAAATCTAAGGTGAAATGTTAAGGATTCTTTCACTCTTCATAGAAGTTAATCAGAGCCCTAAAAGAGGGAAGAAATTGCCGGTTACCCAAACTCCAAATTCATAGGCAATACTGTTGGCTTGAAAGACGTAGGTCTAGAGAGTTTGAAGTAAAAGAATTTAAATACCCTTTGTCTTTATAGAACATAGCAAGTTTGTCATTAGTGCCCATTTCTCTGAAAATTGAATATTATTTTAACTTTTATGTATTTGAGGGATCTAAAAAATTGTATTTAAGAAATCTCATTAATTTCTATGAGTGTTATTAAATGCACAGAACTAACTCACAGTTGGTCATAAAAGAGCGTAAATTTCTTTCCCCATTATGCTAGACTAAAAACATACTCTGGCATAAATTATGATAGTCATGAGTACTGCCCAATTTCTAGAGTACAACTGAAAATTTACTTTAAGTAAGTACAACTTTAAAATTTACTTTAATTTATCTTAAGCCACAGTTCTGCTTATTGTAGGCTGTCTCTAATTGTAAAAACAATTATTCAGTGATAATGGCAATTGAAGCATCAGGTTTGCTTCTTTCATTTGTGACTCAAGTAACTTAGCAGATGTCCCCTCTCTCAAAAGCAGTCTTGATGTATGTCTTTAGCAACTGTGTTTTTCACACTCAGGAAGGTAAGTAAATGTGAGTGTGAAAACGCACCAGTGTAATTCATTTATTAAACAAACACTGTGGACAACTGCTGTGTGGGAGGCTGTGTGGTGTGGGCTGGCAAACCAGTTCAGGCTCTCTTCTTGGGAACTGAGTCTCACTTTCCTGTCTTTTAGAGAAGCTGCAATATTGACCATTAAAATAATAAGAAGTTTCCATACTTACTGTTATAATAAGAAAGAAGAGAAAATATTCAAAGAGGTACAAAGAAGAGGCTGAGAGATACAGGAGTTTCCATGGTTATATTTATATTTGTACACACACACATTCTAACACTAAAGTACTTTATTTATGCAGGAGGCCCCCAATTCACAATGAACGGTTCACTTATGATTTTCTGACTTATCATTTTTCAGTTTTACTATGGTGTGAAAGTGATGGGCTTTTAGTAGGAACCGTATTTCAGATTTTGAATTTGGATCTTTTCTGGGCTAGCAGTATGCGGTGTGATATCAGCATCTCATGATGCTGTATCCCCAGTCAGCACATGCTCACAACCCATACACATACAACCGTTGCAGACCCTTACAGCCATTCTTCTTCACCTTCAGTACAGTATTCCATAAATCACACAACACATTCAACACTTGATTATAAAATAGGCTTTCTATTGTAAGATGATTTTGGTTAATGTACGTGTTCTGAGCACGTTTAAGATAGTCTAGGCTAAGTTATAATGTTCGATAGGTTAGGTATATTAAATGCATTTCTGCTATGATATTTTCAACTTACGATGGGTTTATCAGGATGCGGCCCCATCATACATTGAGGAAGACCTGAATCTGTATTCTGTGCTAGATTACCTACTTGTTAAATTAAGCATGTGTTTACAACATCAGCAAAGCAGGGATGAGAGAGGAAAAAAATCCAGAATATGCCTGGAGATTAATGCTATTTCAATATATTTAAATTTTGTTTCAGTATTTAGAATTGTTCTTATTTTAAATGATATATTGGGGGTGAGGGAGGCATAATCTTTTTAGTGGTTAGAATGATTATAATACAGACCTCTCTATATATCTCTATATACCTTGTTTAAACAGCTGCTGGGGGAAATGAGAAAGTATGATGTGAAATATGGAAAGTAATAGAGAAACGTGCCCAATTTATTCTCTTGTTCCTCACATGAGTTGGATTTCAGGCCTCAGAGTATCACTTTATCTCCCCTGAAGAGGTTTGATTGGTTGATGCCATTTTTATTTTTATTTTATTTAAAAATTTTTTTAAAGATTTATTTATTTATTTTAGAAAGAGAGTGCATGGGTGGGGATGGGTAGGAAGGGGCAGAGGGAGAGGGAAAGAAAGAATCTCTAGCAGACTCCCCATTGAGTGAGAAGCCCAACATGGGGCTGGATCCCACAACCCTGAGATCACGACCTGAGCCAAAATTAAGAGTCAGACGCTTAACCAACTTAGCCACCGAGGTGCCCCTGATGCCACTTTTTAAATGTCCTGCCCAGGGGCGCCTGGGTGGCACAGCGGTTAAGCATCTGCCTTCAGCTCAGGGTGTGATCCCGGCGTTATGGGATCGAGCCCCACATCAGGCTCGTGCACTATGAGCCTGCTTCTTCCTCTCCCACTCCCCCTGCTTGTGTTCCCTCTCTCGCTGGCTCTCTCTACCTCTGTCGAATAAATAAATAAAATCTTAATAAATAAATAAATAAATAAATATCCTGCCCAGTTCTATAGAAGTGCTCAGACCAGTGAACATTCCGAGGCACTGTTCTTTTATAGTTGAGATTCTCATTTTATTGATTGATGTAGTAGTCCACAGTTGCCTTAGCTATTTTGACAGCTATACCATGTAGTTATAATAATCCATAATCTCACTATCTGTGAATAACATTATTAACATTCAGTTCTTTTTCTGTGCATGTTTTCATAAGAATTAGCCCTAAAGGTGATATAGCAAAGGCAACAATTTAGATGCCTTTTGTCTCCTGCTTTCGTTTTCACTTAGCATTATCATTAACATTTTCTTACCTCATTAAAGTATGTGTAAAATGCCCCTCTGAGTGGACATTTAGGTTCTTCCTAATTCTTCACTGTTATAAATATTACTTCAGTGAACAGCCCTGTGGGCAATCTCAACCTCTGCATATTCTCTGCCTGCCCCTCCAGATCCACTCTTCACCCTCCTCTGTGCTCCTTAGAACTATATTTAGAAACTGCATGGACCAAGCTCTCTTGCCATCTCGTTTCTAGTTTGGTTCAGGCAATAGGAGGCTTTAGAGGAGAGGAGAGGAGCAGGAGCTTATGTGGGAGTGTGGTGGAGGTTTCCTTCTGCCATTGAAGGCTACAGCCTCTGATGGGTGGACCTCTTCTACAGCTCAGATTTTGCCAGTTCCAGCCCTTCGTCCCTCCCTCGCCGCTACATTCACGGGTGGTAAGCTGCCCGCTGTTGAGAGCCTGGACTGCTCCACTACTCCTACTGATATCCCCTCGCCTGCCCACATCTTGTAAACTGTCAGTTCTTTAAACACTTCTCAATCATCTCTTTGGTGTGTGCCATCCGTTCCCTGCTGGGATGCTGACTGACTGACATCATCTAAATCTAAGTGGTATGCTCTTTGTATTTTATTTTGTGTTTGAGTTCTTATGCCGTAGGAGTTTACAGTAAAAGAACATTCAGAATTGGGTAGGGGAGTTAAGTTAGGTCAGGTCTGAGCTGGGATTAGTGAATAATGGCCATAGATTGAGTTGAAGTGCTCTCATAGAGATACACACAAATTGCCGCTGGGAACAGAGAGAAGGGAGCAATAAACTCACCGTGCAGCTGCGCTGAACACCTGTACTTTCAAGATAAGGAGGATACCTTAGCTGCCAAACGTTTCCAGTTTGGTTTCATTTGGATATTATTGGTTCAATTGTTTCATTGCTCTTGTCATTGTGGCTAACCCCTTGTCCTGTTCTTGGCAGTTGCATATTCATATGTACAGTCTTCTATATCCCCTTATGTATATCCCTCCATTTACACGTTTGCTGAGAACCTCTTCCTTAGAGAAAGCACAATCAGGATTTTGTGAGCTGGATGGATACTACCATGTTTTGGGCATTCCTCCATATGTGAGTGATAACTTTCTCTTAGTCCTTAAATGAAAAGTAAAAAGCACATAGCAAACAGTTAACTTCATTCACTTCTGCTTCAGTTCTAGGTATCAAAGTCTATAATTTTCCAGAATAAATAAATGCCAAAGCAGTCAAAGCAACTAGGGGTTGTTAACACTTCACAGGTCATTTAAATCAAATGATAGTGTTTTCTATGTTTACTGGGTCATCACTGACAGGATCTCTGACTGGTAGAGTATTGAGGCTTATCCAAGGACTCACTGGATTGCTCAAAAGGCCTAGCCCTTGTTTTGTTTTTAAATACATTTCACCTATCTTAGGAAATTCAGATTATATTTCATGCTCTTAAAAATGTGAATTAGTATGAGCATATTCTACTGCAGGTATAAAATGAGGATAATTCACTTAAAATTCAACATATAAAATTCTCACCATTTACCAATTACCAGTGATAGCAGAAAATAAAAAACAAAAACCTATTGGTAATAGATATGAAAGAGCTTGGGTTTTAATTCTGGATTTCTCAGTTACAAATTAGGTGACTTTGGGCAAATCATCAAGCTTTTTGTGTCACAGGGTACTGATCAACAAAATGGGAATGATACCAACCTGCCTGGCCCCCCACCAAGCTGTTGAGAGGCTCCTTTGAAACAGTGTGAAAGAGCAGTGAGAATGTGAGTCCATAGGTAGTGTGAGCTCCATCACCCCTTGACTCATCTCTGGCTTTCACTGATTCTTTTCTGAAAGCCTGGTACTTACTTTTCTCTCTTCTGGTGGTCTTTTCAGAAGTGAGTAGCTACATGACAATATTTGCTTTTCCCCATCTTTTCTCCACCTTAAACTCCTCTCTCTGCATTCCTCCTTATCTCCTGAGTTCTGGTCTGAAGCTGGTCTGGGGCCCCCTCATCCATGTCCCTGCACAAAGCAATGGGTTGAAAGAGGGGAACTCTGTGGGTCTTGTTGCTGCTGCTCTGCATCACCCCCTCTTTCTTGGTCTTCTCCCCCACCTGCCTGAATCCTCTGTGATGTTAAATGCCTGTGGGAACTGTTTAGCTGGATAGACACGCCCATATTTCCTCCCAGCCCCTGCCACCAGGTTCCCTTCCTCTTACAGATGCAACTTATTTCCCAGAAGAAGCTCATGTGCGCTTCCCAGAGAATTCAGGGAAGAGTTAGGTTTGATTGTCTCCATTTTGCAGATAAAGCAATTGAGGCATTACGTTGTTTAATGAGAGGACGATATCCGAGGATTCCCAAATTTTAACCAATACTCTTTCCATTATAATGCCACAATACAGAATAGATAGAAATAAAAAAAAATGTAGCTTTCCTGGTTTATTGCAATGTCCTTTTCTTTTTCTTCCCTTTTTAAAATTTAACACAGGTAATGTTAATGACATAAAATGACATTGAAGTGGAAGAAGAAATTGAGAAAGTTTTTTTGATTAGCAGAGTAAGATACTGATACACTCTAGTGAAAGACCACACTACTGTGAAGATTAAAATTTGAATGTAACATTTCTAAGAAAATTCTATATGTAGAAAATAGTGGATTTTTGGTAGTGACAAATGGCCAGCTATTGAATTCTCAAATTTGACTCTTGCCTACTTTATGCTTTCTTGAAAGACAATTGTCTCTAGGGCATTTCAGTGTTTGGAGTTCGATAACCAAAGACACTGTCCTGACTTGTACAACTTTGGTGGAGCAAAACCGCAGCATTTGTTACCCCACCAGACACTTTTCCCATCAGAGCTGCTCATGCTCAGGTCCTAACGTGCACGCAGCTTTCAGTTCTATTTCTGAGGTGGGAATTTGAGTAGCATTGAACACAATGTATTTAAGAAATTTAAATATTGAATAATTTAAAAATATCTCTAGAGTAATTTCCTTTTGGAACGTGTGATTTGAAAAGGTCTCTGATTAAATTCTCAAGAGATTCTGGTGCCCCAAAGCCAAGGCTTGGGCATGGGGCAGGAAACCAGAGTAGCTGCAATCTAAGCTCTGTGAGGCATCAAAGCTTGATGATGGATCAGAGGGCTGAGGGACTAGCCACCTGTCTTGGTGGTTTATTAGCACAGAGAGGAGAGTGTGAGCGGGTGACATAACTGTTTCTATCGTGGCCCCGTAACCTTTGGGATTTTTGTACCAACAATGTAGATGACTTCAGAAAAGAATGTTGACAATAACCATTTGGGAAAAGAACTAAACCAGAAATCTGAAGACTTGAATCTCTACTTATTAGCTGTGTTAACTCAGTAAAATCACTTGACCTCCCTGGGGCTTAGATTCCTCATTTATAGTAGGAGGGGCGAATTTGGACTTTGATCATAAGATCTGTTCTTGTTGAATTCCTCCGAATCACAAATTTGAGTTTATAAATTTTCTAGCAAAGTCAGTCAAGATATAAGTACAATAAACAGTAATGTCTAATGCATATGGAAACTGAATTTGTTCTAATGCTAAGTAGTGCTTTCTACCCTTTTCAAAGGGAGTGTCTATTGGTGAAAAGTAGAAAGCCATCAAAGTCATGAGGTAAGTTGGCAAAGTTAGAGTTTTTAACCCCCCACCCCAAGTGAAATCTTGTACCACTTGGAAAATTGCAAAAGAGAAAAGAAGAAAATTGTAAGAGTCATTTAGTTTAGACATGTAACATGAAGGCAAAGACATATAAATGCTATTTTGAGGAATCTCTTAAGATATATACATCTTTGTCTTTATGTTTGATCATCATTTTACTAATTCAGCATAGGATCATAAAATTTAAACTGAGATATGTGCAGACACTCCTATTTTGCTGTCTGGAAGGCCTTACTAAAGAGGAAAATTTAGGGGGAAAAAAGATGTAGAGAAAGCTATCTGCCTCCTATGTAGTCATGATGTAGCTTTGATTTAATAAAATAGTATAGTGGTTTTTTACAGGTTTGAAGCATAGCGTCTTCAGCCCTGAGCTTGTGGCCAAAATATCTAAATTCTGCTCCCGGTTCAGCCATTTTCTGATTGTGTTACCTTAGGTGAATCATTTCACCTCTTTGGAACTCAGTTCCCCTCAAATATGAAAAATGAACCAATGGAAGGGTGAAATGATATTTATTAATCTCTTTCCAGATTTTGCATTCTATTTGACTAGAGATTCTAACTTGCTACTGGGGAGGTTAAAGGACATTAACAAATGTTATAGCCAATGGTTACACACCAGCCAATCCTAAATGTTAAAAACCACATCCAGTGTGGGGCGCCGGGCTGCCTCAGTCAATAGAACATGCAAGTCTTGATCTCAGGGATGTGAGTTCAAGCCCCATGTTGCGAGGAAAGTTTACTTTAAAAAACAAACAGAGCACATCCAGTGAAAGATTGTTTTGGGAGATGACACCGCACGGTATCTTAGGTGGGTTGTCCCAGAAGCAGACTCTATGACAAGGATTCAAGTACAGATAGAATTCAGGAGATACTTATAGGGAGTGAGGAAGGGAGCAGGGAAGGGAAGCCAGCCGGTAAATGGGCTAATTATCATGCCCCTTAAAGGGAGATTAGTCCCCATGGGAAATTCTGAACATCACTGTAGGAATCGGAGCTATGCGATCCCTTGGGGAGAGGAATAGGGGTAGTATTAGAACTCTTAGTTCTGTCAGTCATGGGTTGAGGGCTTCTCCTGTAGGCCACTGTTTCCCTGGCATTTCCTGCCTCAATGATGTGGGTTCCTGCTGGCCAGAAAGCCCCGACATGGTTGGAAGTTCAGCAATCCCAGCCTACAGTGTCCTGAGCGGGGGTGGGCATTGTAGGGCCTGTATAATCTGCCTACAGCAGCACAGCTGGGGCAGTGCATCCCAACTACTGCACCGTGGTGCGCCAACTAAATGTACACATGCATTCATTTTTGGAAGACAACACCACTAAGGGCGCCTGAAGCAGTGCCCCAGGAGGCAAGGAGCTGTCCTCAGCTGCAGCAACTTGCTGTCTATATCTAAACACAGTGGCATATAGCAGCCAGGGAGGGGCGGGCTCCAGAGTGCCTATTGGCCTTAGCTCTGGGAAGCAGGCCATGAACATTGCAAAAAGGCATGTTGACAGTCCACGTGCAGTCAGTGTAGTCAAAATTGCAGGCTTAATTGCCGGCCGCATCTAGGGCATAGCACTTTAAAGGGAGTAGCATCCGTGAGGACTTAGTGTTTGTGATGCAAAAGGTGACACTCTCGGAGGAGTGTGATTGCATTTTGTAGAAACTCTTATTTTTATAGAGAAAACAAGTTCTCTGATGTGTTATAAAAACATGTGAATTAGACCAGCTGTCAGCAACATCCTTGACGGATTTTGAAATGTCTGAGATTTGAAATAGAATGTTTGGTGTGAGCACTGAAGTTTTGTTCCTTCAGGATCAACCAAGGTTTTGTGCAGACGCTATTGTTTCTAGGTGAAGTCGGCTTCTAAAAGTCAATCTTTCCAGGTATCGCTATTTATAGAGTGGAAAATATGTATTAGAAACGTAACGATATTTCTGTTAGATATATAACTTTATGTTTAATATTTATAACAATTTTGACTTTATTTTTAATATTTATGCCACAATTAAAAGCTTAGTGTTTAGAAATGTTGTACTGCTGGTATGCAGAAGCTAGAAGAGTTTTGATAATCTGTACATTTGTGATGATTATTAAAAGGCATTATTAACAATAATATGACCTGGTGAATCATTGTTCTTGAGTTGGCCATATTGCAAAAGACAATCATAGTTAAGGCACCATGACTATATTGCTGTTAAGTAATCCACTTACTACAAAATTATGGATATCCAGGAAGGCCAAAGGGAAATCCTGCAATCATTTTCTTTTGTCTCCATGTCCATGAAAGGCAGATGGACTCTTTTTGGGGAAAGGATGTTGAAAATTCAATTTGACCTCATCATGGAACAAAAATTTTGTGGACCTTTAAAAGAAGAGGTCTAGTGTTTCTCAAAATGTATTGCTTAGATATCCAAATCAAAATCGCCTGGAGAAAAAACCAGATCCCTGTCCCCACTTCCAGAAATAGAATTTTGGTAGGTTTTGAGTAGGGCTTAGGAGTCTACATATTAACCAACCTCTTATTAAAATCATTAATTGAGAACTGTAGGTCTAGCCCAGTGGGGATTAGGATTCAGAAATCTCAAGAGTGTCTTCCCAAAGGCATCCAGCTGCCTGGCGGCTGAGCTGGGGTGAAACTCAGATCTCTTGAGTTTAAAGTTCATTTCTTTAGGTTATGTTTATAATTTTTGTAAATATTTGAACCCATATCCCAAACGTATCCTTTGCATAAGTAATGATAAGTAATCATTTACTACAGAACCAAATACAGCAGATGTGTGAAATCTTGAACCTTTTATTTACGTAACTATGTAAACGAAATTTGTGCAGACTAGAATAGTAAGAACAGGTTTGAAGGCTGAGCATCATGTCCTAGAAGAGCACACGCAACACAACAAATGAAAAGTCCTGGTATGAAAGGACTTCTAACAAGTCTCTGATATAAATGTACCTTACAGTTTGTCACACGTATTTTTCCTCTGATCACTTCTTCATTTCCACATCTATTGCTCATATTGGCAAGTTCGCCACAGACAGCTTCCTCCTGCTGTTCTTAATATTCAGACACCTACGTGCTCCAACCAGTGAAGCCACTGCTTAGAGCCAGGTAGTTTGCTGACTGTCTGAGCTGGTGAGTTTGCGTGATTAGTACTGGGGACCAGTAAAACCATAATTGTGGTTCTCCTTCTGCTTGTGGCTGGTCAGCTTTGCACAAAGAAAAAAGAAGGCACTTCCTTGTTCATCAACAGCACTTCTAACAAGGCAGGTGTTCCTGAGGACGTGCGGTGCTGGCCATGCAGGAGCCAGGCGCGAGTCAGCGGGCAGCTCAGTTCAGCTCAGCTCACACCTCAGCTCTAGGAGGAGGCAGCCTATGGAGCACTTCCTGCTGATGGAGGGTGGTTAGCATCCCCTTTGTCTAAGAAGGGAAGCAGCAGTTTAAACTCTGACCCGAAACAAGTCTGCAGAGACTGCTTTGTGACCCTCTGGCCCTTCAGGAGCTGCCACAGGGCACTGGGACTCTCCTTAGAGAAGACAGTGAGAACAGGGTTGATTTTGACCTCGATTAAAGTATAAATAGAATTTGGAAACAGTAATTCTATTTTTGTCTCCTCTCTTCCCTTTCCTTCTGATTCTTGTAACTATATCTTAATCCAGCAAGGATTTCAGGAGGCTTACCAGGGGACATAAAATATGCCAGAGTAGTGCGATATGCAAATATAGTAAAGCACCAAGAAAAAACAAAGTTGGAACCCGAGAAATGAAGCATAAGGCTAAACCTGCCGATCAGAATGATCTATCCATTAGTATGCCTGCACCTCAAATCTAGCACTAACTTTTCTAATGCTCTCAGTAAAATAAGAAATGGTCTAAGTTACTCAGTTCGGTCTTTAAGATAATCAGAGACCCATCAGGAGGGTTACGACGTTTCTTTGTTCTCAGATCAGAATTTTCTCTGGGGCACCTTTATAAAGAGAACTCTATGATATAAGGAACAATGTTTGATAATTTCTTAAAACAAACTAAACAACAAATTTCTTAGGGGTGTTTTTTATAGCTCCTAATATTGACCTGGGGTATAATTTAGTTAAGGCTGTTCTGCAGGGGGCCAATACGATGCAATCTAGAAATTGAATGCTCGTTAATAAAATGGCAATATGAAGTTGTAGGGATTTAAAGAACTTGTTAACTGTCAAAATTTCCACAGTGAGTTTATCACTGGAATTGCAAGATGCTTTGAACTGTAAATGGAAAAAAATGTCTTGATGTAAATACCAGGGAAAAGCGAGGAAGGAAAAAAAGGCCGAGGAAGGCAAACTCATAACCTGCTCCTCAAGGGCAAGAGAGATGGAAGAGGTTCCCCTTCCTTCATGGGGCCTGGTCATGAGCTGACTGCACCATCCCCTATTGCAGCAGCTGCCCCCTACAGGCGCCCTCCCTCCTCTCCTGCCTGGCACTCATTACTAGCAACCCCTTGTACTCTGAAAAGATCCTTGTTTGGATGATATGTTCTAAGGTCACCCCACCATGAACCTGACTGTTCACTATGAATGCTTTTCCCAAGTTTAAACTCAAGCTCTTGCTGCCATGTTGATAGAGTGGTTAATTACATGCACATCTTCCCTGTGTATATTGAAAAACTTCCCTAGAAGTCTGAAAATCACTTTGTGGATTTTCTTGCTATCTCCATCTTTGCACCTCCAAATATTTCTGGGTCCCAAACTATCTTGGGGCTAATGCAAGAGCATTGTGAGTTCCTGCCCTGCACTTAAATGTGAGGAAGGGAGGGGAGACTGAGGCCTTTTTCCACCTGCCCTTTCCATCCAGTCCAGCCCAAGACCTAAGTATTCTTCATGAATTTTTGGTGCTTGTTTAATTGAATTACTTCCCTCCAGGTCTGTTATTACCAACTCAGGAGTAACAGATTTTATGGTTTAAAACTGTGTTGAATATGTAATTTATAAGTATTAAAAAGTTTCATTTTAAGCAGTAGCCTCTTTAAAAGGGAGAATATACTTCAATTCTATAGTAGAATAGTCATTTCTGGTGTCAACCATCAGTGTGTGAGAAAAGTACCATCTGATATATGGCCTTGTGAATTATGCTTTTCACTTTATAGTTCAGACTGGCAAGTTTATTTCTCAAGTAATTTCTTTTTATGTATTCTCCTGACAATCAGAAGATGCTACCATATAAGAAACAGTATTTGGACTATAGCCATCTTGTAAAAATACTAGCTTTATACCATAGACGTGGCTAGTTAAGAGAAAAATCAGTACTCTTGACATGACAGTTTTATCCATTTTTAAAAACATGCAATTCTTTATTATGATAGCTAGGAATATTTAGTACTACAAACTTTCAAGAAAGAAAATACCTGAGCAGAAAAGCGAACACTGGCATAAAATTGGTACCAATTTCATCAGTTTCTAAATTGCCAGAATTTAGTTTGTGTTTCTGCTTACCTATTTATCCTGGCTTAGTACTGAAGTTGCACTTGGAAATGAAATTCCTTTCCCCAAGTCTTCCTTCATAGTTTCATCTGTAACTTTTATAATTTTAAAAATCTTTTCCATTTTTTAGTTAAAATTTGCTTTTCGCTGTAAGAGTCATATGTGTTCGATTACCGTGGAAGAAGAAATAGCCTTATATGCTTATTGGCTGCATATTTGTGTTTCGTCTTTTGTGGAATGTCCTTTGTCCATTTTGATATTGGTGTGTTTGTGTTTTCTTATTGATTTGTTAGAGCTCTGGAATAAAATTAACGTGGGCAGAGGGTGTTAATTGGCAATATGCTTTTTCTTAAGAAGATAAATTGCTCAAAATTCAAAGCATTCTGGTGAAACAGAAATCTCATTTTTTTTAGTTTGTCTTCTGAAGTCGTATTTCAGAAAATAGTACTTATTTATCTCTGTTTCAGAAGTATGAGTTTTTTTCTTCTTTTTTTTTCTTTTAGATTGATTTATTTACTTGAGAGAGCTAGCATGTGGGGAGGGGCAGAGGGAGAGGAAGAGAAGCAGGTTTCCCACTGAACGTGGAGCCAGATTCGGGGCTCAGTCTCACCAACCTGAGACCCCGACCTGAGCCAAAATCAAGAGCCCAGCACTTAACTCACTGAGCCACCAGGCGCCCCAGAAGTGAGTTTTCTTTCTTGAGCAGGAGTTTGGAGTAAGTTTATGCAACATATGTTAGCTGGATATTTTTGTGTGTGAAAGAGATGGTTGAGACTTTTCTGACGTTTACTTTTTGAATATATATAACATAAAAGCATCTTTTATCACTTTTATATTTTTGCATAATTTTCTAGTCTAATTGACTCCTATAATGAGAGGTAAGTCTCTGTTGTATTGTGATATTTTGGCTTTTTTCAGCTGCTATCACTTGTCATTAATGTTAATATTGACTCTATTTTATCATAGCTATGAAAATAATTTAGGCGCTCATTCTTTTGGCAGAAGATACATTTTTTGAGTAAACCTTTGAGCAAATTGTTATTTTATGTCTGCAATTGATTTTAATTGAAATTAATCCCTGGGTCTAGGTAAATAGTTTAATTAATTTTATCCATGAAGCCGGTTATTGTTCAAGGACAAATGGCACTAAGATGAATCACCCGTAGGATGGACCTGTAAAGAAAACTGCTCTGCTCACACCTACCAAAGAGCAAATGTTCTACTGCCTGGAAATGCTGGTTTCGGGGACTTGGTAACAAAGTAGAAAATATTATTATATTATTATTCAAGAAATTATCATAGGTTCTTTGGTGCCTCCTTATTAAATTACAGCCTGATCTTCTCTCCTTACCCCCACCTTCCCCTTGTCTCCCCTCCTTCATCTTCCTCTCTTTTTCCCTCCTTTCATTTCTAATTGTGGTATAGCTTACAGAGAGCAAAGTATAAAAATATTAAGTGCACGGCTCAATTAATTTTTGTATGTGTATACATGCATGTGACCATAACCCAGATAATACAGAATACTACCAGCCCAGAGAGCTTCCTTGTGCGCTGTCCTTACCATCTCCCCATCATACCAATAACTACTATTCTGACCTACATTTCATTATGGGCTAATTTTATTGTTTATATCTTCATATCATTGGAATCATAGGGTATATATCTGGCTTCTTTCACACAATATGATGTCTATGAGAGTCATCCATATTTTGCAAAGCGGTGGTTTATTGCTGAGTATGTAATATTCTATTATGCAACTGTGTCATAGTTTATTTTATACATTCTGTTGTCACCAGACATTCGGATTGTTTCCAGTATTTCACTATTACGAATAAAGTTTCAGTGAATATCCTTGTATGTGTCTTTTGGTGAACATAAGTATGTACTCATTTCTGTTGGGTATGCACAGAATTCGAATTGCTGGGACATATGGCAAACATATGCTTCATCGAATGGACACTTCCAAATTATTTTCCGAAGTGACCGTACCCATTTACACTCCCATCAGCAGTGTTAGAGGTCCAGTTGTTCATCAGTCCTTCTAATTTCGCCATTCTTGTGTGCCCTGGTAGTTAATAGTGTATCTCATTGTGGTTTGACTTTATCTCTCCCTAATAACTAATGATGTTGAACACATTTTTATAAACTTACTGGCTATTTGATATCCTTTTTTGGTGAAGTGACTATTTAAATACTTTACCCATTTTAGAAAATGGATTTTCTTCCTTACAAATAATTGATTTATCCACATTCTTATATATATAACTATATTCTTTTATAATATAAAGATATATAAAGAATGCATATATACAGATATGACATAAATATATATGTGATTTCTCAGTTTGTACCTTCTCTATTCTCTTGATAGTGTCTTTTTTTTTAATTTTTAAAAAGATTTATTTATTGATTTGAGAGAAAGAATGTGCGGGGGTAGGATGGGGAGAGGGGCAGTGGGAGAGAATTTCAAGCAGACTCCCTGCTGAGCCTGGAGCCCTCCACAGGGCTCGATCTCATGACTCATGAGATCATGACCTTAGCCAAAATCGTGAGTCGGACGCTTAACTGCTTGACCAATTGAGCCACTCAGGTGCTCCTTGATAGTGTCTTTTAAACTAGAGAATTTCTCAATTTTAATAGGGTCTAATAGTTTATCAACCTTTTCTTCTATAGTTCTTTTATGTTCCTCTTTTGGAAATCTTTGCCGACAACGTAATAGCCAGTTAATAAGTAAATGTGTATATTTTTAGAGAGAGAGAGCGTGTGTGGGGGGTGGAGGAGCAGAGGGAGAGGGTGGGAGATAATCTTAAGCAGGCTTCATGCCCAGCGTGGAGCCTGACGTGGGGCTGGATCCCACGACTCTGAGATCATGACCTGAGCTGAAATCAAGAGTCAGACGCTTAACGAACTGAGCCACCCAGGCGCCCCAGACATTTAATAAATATTTAATAGATGAATGAGCAATGGGAACGAGTTGTCCACACTTTACAATAGTATTTCACAGTGCCATTTAGTTCTGTCTGTAGTGCTGTAGCTATGTTATGTATATTTTCTCTCCAGTCTTCCTTCATGGAAGGAAACTAGGTTCTGTAATGTACTGATTGCCATTTCCCTCCAACTCCATGCCACTGCTGCGTGGGAATGTCTCTTGCCTGTGTCAGAAGGTTGGAAACCTGGAAAGTCTGGGTAAAGAGCTATGTGCTAATGTGCAGCTGAGAAAGAGCCAGTGTTTCCTTCTGCAATAGTGATGAGTCACTGGTGTCTACCTGGCTCCTGACTGGGCAGCCAGTGCCCTCCACCTGTAAGCACTCCATACTTGGGTGTCTGCTGAAAACATCATCTTTCTTCTCTTTTTTATCCAGTCTTTCCAGAAACACCTTTGCTAGGAACTTCATCCAATCTCTGCCGAAATGTTAGGGATAAGAGAGATTTCCCACACTTGATTGTCGAGAAATCAAAATAAAGGAGTCCATGATCAGATGAGCTAGGACTAACAATATCCCAGCTCTGTGGTCCAAGAGAACCAAGAAGACGAAATAATGAGATGTGGGGGAACTGGTTGTAAGCTCCAATGAGAAGGGATCCTGTTTTATTCATTGCTCAGTCCCCAGTGCTGAGGGCGACAAGATCACCTAAGCCAGCCCAGTTTTGAGAGTGAGGACCTGTTTGTACAATTTTGTCGGTACAACAGGCATAAACTGTACTCGCAGGCAAAGGGGACTGTGTGGTCAACTGACCCGTACTCAGTCTGTCAGAGGAGTTCAGTGAGGAGTTCCAAGAGGAGGAAGGGAGGAAGAGAATACAGATAAGCAGAGGACATTTGTCCAAAGACACCCTCTCATTTGTTTGAAACTTCATGTTTGCTTTTGAATTTCTGCTGACATCCGCTACTCTTGACGTTTTCACTAGTCTCCCCAACATTTCTTTAAGATAGAAAAGCTTCATGCCCTGATCTTGCTTCTTTTTCCACTTAAAAAATACAGACCTTTATCTATTGTTTTCATCGTTCCAATTTCACTTCCATTCCCCCCTGGCCTGATTGATAATTAACAAATCTAAAAAGAGGGACACCTGGGTGGCTCAGTCTGCCCTCAGCTTGGGTCATGATCCCAGCGTTCAGCGGGAAGCCTGCTTCTCCCTCTCCCACTACTCATCTTGTGTCCCCTTTCTAGCTGCCTCTCTCTCTGTCAAATAAATAGATTAAAAAATCTTAAAAGAAAAAGGAAATCTAAAAAGAGAACTTCCAGTCACGTGTGATAGTGTAAAGGAAAGCAAGAGAACTATAAACACAAAATTCAGTACCTTTGGGGATGGAGGGAGAGAGGGGGACACGATTGGGGATGGGACACAAGGCAGCTTCAAATATTTGGGTAACATTCTATGAAGCTGAGTTGGTGAGAAGACAGGGGTTGGTTTTACTATGACATTATAAAGTGCATGTAGACATAATGAGGCCTATTGCAAGTATGATATGATTCATAATATTAAAAAGTAAGCAAACATTTAAAAAATACTTTTGCATGGGTGACTGCCCGAGGCTGACTTAGATTCAGATGCTGGGTCTCTGTTCAGATGCTGTGGCTTTGGGCAAATGACTGAGCTTGCGTGGGCTGACACATCCTCATGTGTGAAATGAGGATGGAAGCGAAGACTGCACAAGGCAGTGTGTGTACAGGTCTCCACTGCAGCCCCTCTGCAGGGAGGGGGGTAGTTCCAAACAGCTCTTTTCTTTCCTCATCACTTTCTCTGTTGTCCAGTCACCATTCACTCTCTTTTCTCTATCTTCAGATACAAAATATTCTTTTCTGGAGGTTCCATTTTCTCTCCCATTGCCCTCTGTTTCTAGTTGAAGATAAACTTTGGAGAATGGGGTGAAAATTGGAGGTTTTGTCCCCAGTTTTAAAAATTATAAAGACATCCCCCCAATAAAAGACTGTTATTTTCACCTCTGTCTCCAGCTTCTTCAACAATCTTTTTCTATCACCCTTCTCAGAAACAAAACACAATGAACACCATTATATTTCATGCAATGAACAAGCAACAGAGTTTTTACTGGGTGAGGGGAAGACTTTCCCAGAAAACCCAGGCCTCCCAAAAGAAAAATGTTTAGAATATGAATTTTGCACATTTGTGCCCAATTATTCTGGAGGATAACCATTTATATTTATGAATCATCAGAGCTTGGGAGAATTGGCAAAAAATCAGCATGGCAAAAATCTCTTTTAGGCTATAATTGATATGAAAATAACAAAATGATGCAGCACGGTGAAGATAGATCTGGAATGCATTCCTCAAATGAAAATGGGAGACAGAGTTGTCCCAAACTCCTTTCTACTCAGAGCATGGTCTGCGGGTCAGCAGCATAAACATCTGTTTGAAAAGGCAGGGTCTTAGGCTTCACACAGCCTTGCTACTCAGAACCATATACCAAGTGGTTTCTATTGGCACATATTTTCATGGCACAGTTGGTAGAATTGCTAGTTACTATTATAGCAGAGGAGGGAGGTCCCTTGGCACTTTCTCCCTCCCAGGAGTTTAGGTCCACTTCCCAATGAGTCTGCTTTTCACAGAAGTTTTCCCAAGTGCTGATTAGCTCACCTGCGAGTTGATATTCCCCAAGCTTGACTGTGATACTAGTGACAGTGGGAAGGAGGAAGGGGAGGAGCAGGTGCTCCTCTGTGCACTGCCATCCACAGGCAGCAGGCCAGCCACCTCCAGTCCGGAGAGGGGACATGGTTCTCTTCACTCCCGCTTTGGAAAAATCCAAGGAGGAAGTGAAGGACAGTTTTCCCCTCTTCACTATGGGACCAAAAAGGGAGGGAGGGCTGGCTCATTTTAAAATCAAATTTTATTCTGAAGTCAGTTGAATGTGTACACAAAAATGTGTACGTGTTCATAGCAGCGTTATTTATAATTGTAAAAAAGTGGAAAAACCCCCCATGTCTGTCCACTGATGCGTGGGTGAATAAAGGTAGCGTATCCACACAATGGAGTGTTACTCGGTTGTAAGAAGGAATGAAGCCCTGCTACATGCTACCACAGGAGGAACCTCGAAAATATCACGCTAAGTGAAAGAAAACAGTCAAAGAAAACCATGTAGTTTATAATTCCATCACTGTGGAATGTCCAGACTAGGAAAATCTGTAGAGAGAGAAAGTGGGTTAGTGGTTGCTTAGGGCTGAGGGGAAAAGGAGTGGGAGTAACTGCTAATGGGTACGGAGTTTCTTTTGCAAGTACTGAAAATGTTCTAAAACTGACTGTGGTGATTGTTGTACAACTAGGTGAATATAGTCAACCCACTAAATTATATCCCTTTAAAAAGGCGAATTGTACAATATGGGAATTTCCTCTCATTAGAACTATTAGAAAAGATCAGTTTAAAGAATTTCACTTTTGAATTCCATGTCGTGATCATCAGAAGGGACTGCCATTTTGACCACATGAAGTGAGGGGAGAGTGAGGAGACATAAATACACAACGGCTTTGGTGCCTGATATAAACTATGCTGATGCCAACAGACAGAACCCCCTGGGTCCTGCCAGGATGCTGCCCTGCTTCATTCTTTCACGCCCAATTCCCAGCTTTAGCAGCAGTCCCACTGACTAGACCACAAAAGTGGTTTCCAGAAACTCACTGTTAAAATGTGTATGTCTGTGTTTCCTGAGAAGAGAATGAAAGCAAAGGAGCTAAGCTTTTGGGAAAGCCTAAGCAGCTGTGAGTGTTCAGACTGATTCATCACACTAGCTGATCACCAGCCTAGAAAGCACAAGGAGTCCTGATGGAACAGGATTTCGTCCAGGCACATTTGTGTGGCCTTGGGAGCTATGATGGAGAATGGGAATGCCTCAGGAACTGGAACACGCCTGGGTCCTCACCTGTTTATTTCGTGTATCATTCTGTCCTTTACTCCTCAAGCCTGCTATTCCCCCTCCACGTACATGAAATGGTAAAAGAGGAAACCTACCTCCTTCTGAAAAAGGCAATGCCGTGAAAATGGGAATCTACTGTTGCTTGATGTAATATTTATCATTGTCTAACCGCTCTCATCTCAGGAGAGCACAAGGCAAAGAATCAGAAATACAGGGGGGAAGTGTGCGGGACATAAGGAAGAAAGGGCCTAGGGAGACCAGATGGAAGGAATAGTATCCTGAAATTTTTGAAAATTAGATCACGCACAATGCACTGAGGTAAGATTACTTTTTCCCCTGTAAGATAAAATAGGAAGGTGAGGGTAAAGGGATAATGGCCGTGAGAGCTTCCACAAATAAGTCACCATTGTGCGAAAGGGCAGCTCTGCTAAGTCCCTTCAGGATTATTAGTAACTTGAAAGAGAAATTAAGTGCGGTTTGGTTTGGTTTTGTTTTGTTGTTGCTCACCAGGAATGTGTCCTTGTCTTTCAGCATACAGGCACTACTTGAATGATATCCTAATGTCCTATCCTAATAAAGACGGTTTCATCCGCTTTCATTATATTAACTGAAGAGAATTATTGTCCCTCACATTCATAATGATTATCCTGAATTAATTTCTTTAAGTTTTTATTTATTCATTTATTTAAGTAATCTCTACACCCAACATGGGCCTCAAACTCATGACCCCAAGAACAAGAGTCATATGTTCTTCTGACTGAGCTCGCCAGGTGCCCCTGGTTATCCTGAGTTATTGAGAAAGGGCTCAATTGTCTTTTTGAGAAGGCAATAAAAGTTTATAGAACACTTTCTTTTAAAATATTTACAGTATAGGGGTGTCTGGGTGGCTCAGTTGGTTAAGCGTCCGACTCTTGGTTTTGGCTCAGGTCACGATCTCATGGATCATGAGAGGGAGCCCCTTGCTGGGCCTCACGCCCAGCAGGGAGTCTGCTTGAGATTCTCGCCCTTGCCCTCTCCCTCTGCCCCTCCCCCCACTCAAGTGCACTCTCTCTCTCTAAAAATAAATAAATCTTTAAAAAATATTACAGTATAAAATAAAATATTGATAATATAAAATATTTTAATACTTAGGCCTAAAAATCTGTTTTTTAAGTTTTTATTCAAATTCCAGTTGCTTAACATACAGTGTAAGATTAGTTTCAGGTGTGCAATATAAATTCAGCACTTCTGTATGACGCCCAGTGTTTATCACAAGTGCACTCCGGAATCCACATCACCTGTTTCGTCCACCCCCCTGCCACCTCCATCTAGTAACCATCAGTTTGTTCTCAATAGTTAAGTGTCTGTTTTTTGGTTGCCTCTCTCTCTTTTTTCTTTTGCTTTTATGTTTCATTTCTTAAATTCCACATATGAGTGAAATCATATGGTATTTGTCTTTCTCTGACAGAGTTATTTCACTTAGCATAATACTCTCCAGGTCCATCCATGTTGTTGCAAATGGCAAGATTTCATTCTTTTTTATGACTGAATCATATTTCATTTTTTATATGTACCACATCTTCCTTATCCATTCCTTAATTGATGAACACTTGCGCTGTTTCCATAGTTTGGGTATTGTAGATAACGCTGCTGTAAACATAGGGGTGCACGTATCCCCTCAAATTGGTATTTTTGTATCCTTTGGGTAAATACCTAGTAGTGCCATTGCTGGCTCATAGGGTAGTTCTATTTTTAACTTTTTGAGGAAACTCCATACTGTTTTCTAGAGTGGTTGTACCAGTTTGCATGCCCACCAACGGTGCAAGAGTGTTCCCCTTCCTCCACAACCTTGCCAACACCTGTTGTTTCTTGTGTTGTTGATGTTAGCAATTCTGACAGGTTAATAACCTGTTTCTTAAAAATTGTTTTAAAACAGCTATGCAGAATAATTTTAGCCCCGAAAACTTGGAGTAGCTGAAGTTTCTGTAGTATTTATGAAAACTGAGTATTATAATTGACATCCTTTTATATGCTGAACACTAGTGGACAGTAGGTACCCCACCCCTCTGTTTTTTTAATCATTGACTAGCTTGCTTGTGTTTACTGCTAGGACATCTATCATGCTGTATAATTAAGTGACTGAGTTTTTTTGTTGAAACCACATCTACAATTTTTAGGTTTCAGAGCAGCAAAGTCTCATACTAGAATCTTGTTCATTCACAGGTATTGTTTTAGTTCTAGAATATACTGATAGTTTTAAAATTGTAGATGTTGGACCAGCTTCTCAGAGTTCTGAGAGGGAGCCTAGCAGAGCTGTGGTCCTTTGTCTAGAAAGCAAGGCCTGGTGACATGGAATAATGGTGCCTGGGGAGTGCAGGAAAAATGGCTCAAGTGCCCTCTAAAGCCCTTTAAATCAGGGCAGGCAGCACCCACCTGTGGGCATCTGTGCAGCCTCACCCTTCAGATATTGTAGCACTAACACACCGGTGAGTAAGCAGATGCTGTCCAGAGCCCTCTGGGTGTTCCTCCTGTACCCCACTCTCTTGGTCTTCCCTGAACTGGCATAGCAGGGAGGAGCCCCAGTGCCTGAGCCCTGCAAGGATTGGCAGGGACTGCATGGTGTGCAGTCCTTACCTGGGCTAAATGTTTTGATTGTTACCATTGCTCTCAGACCTAAAGATGTATCTTTATTTGCTGACTACCTACTTAGTCCATTTGTGTATAATAAAGCTGTCTCTCTTTACATCGCTCCTCCTTTTCCTCTTCTTTTTTGTCTTTTCTTGCCTGAAGGATATTTGATTACTGATCTATAGCATTTTATCAAAAATTGAATAGAAGGGTAGCTGGTCAATATTGGGTCTTAGAACTGCCTGGAATGGTCTCTAATCCATACAAATAAGATTCGCCCAGGCCACAAAGCCTTAGGTACACTCGATTCAGCTTCCCTGACACCGTTATTTTGTTGGCATCTCTGAACATCTTGTTAGTAAGTATCTCTAACATCGTTTAACCTTCTCTATGTCCTCTTTACTGTCATGTTTTCCACAGCCTCTGAAGGAATGTTTCCCATTTTTTTCCTACCTTTCTTACGCATACAAAACAGCATCTTACCCTCATGAGGTTTTGTTACCCATTAAGTGTTTACTAAATATCTGTGTTTTCTGTGTCATGTCCATTTCCATTTATCACAGATAATTGAAAACATTTTTCATTCAAACCTCCAAACTTCCCTTATGTTCTTTTAAGATTATCTTACAGTTGTTATTAAGGGATTTTTTTAGAGGCTTAATTCTAGGAAAACTGGATATCAGAGCACCTTGATTTTCATTCCTGGCATTGTTAAGCCCTCTATCTAGCAAAAAGAAATAACGTGATTTCAAGTTGTTTCCAAAATATAAGCTTGTTTTTGAAAGCAAAGCAGTTTCTAAACAAGTTGGGTTTGTTTCATAATAGTGCATTCAAGTTAAATGAACCATGTAATTTCTGCTTATGGATGTTAAGTTTAAAAGCAAACACTGTTTCAAAAAAAAAACTTGACAGGCCTTATCTTTCAAAGAAGAGAAAACAGGGGCGCCTGGGTGGCACAGCGGTTAAGCGTCTGCCTTCGGCTCAGGGCGTGATCCCGGCGTTCTGGGATTGAGCCCCACATCAGGCTCCTCTGCTATGAGCCTGCTTCTTCCTCTCCCACTCCCCCTGCTTGTGTTCCCTCTCTCGCTGGCTGTCTCTATCTCTGTCGAATAAATAAATAAAATCTTTAAAAAAAAATCAAAGAAGAGAAAACACAAAGAGTATCTCTTAATTGAAAGTATAATGCCTTAGAGAATTTATAGCAATACTGTGTTATAAACACAGGGCAAGTAGTGATACCAATCACATTTTGAATTGTTCTTTCTGAAAATATTTGCACTTCAAAGAAAAAGTGCAAAAGCACTTGAGATCTGACTACAACCTTAAATATAGCTCAGTGTATACCTGATGATTTATAAAGAGCAATTTAGGGAAAAAAGGAATTACCTATATCAACTTCTGAAAGGTAAACCTAAAAAATTTCTTTCCTTGAATTATTAAAAAATTATTACTTATTATTATTATATCATAGTTTTAAGAGAGCTTTAAATATGGGATTTCCTTTGAAATTATGGGTATGTTGTGAAGTTCCAAAGAGTGCTAATATACATCCATGTCTTTCTTTAAAACTGTTTACTTTTATATTATTCAATACACATTTTATGCACAAAAAATAGTTTATTTACTATTTGCCATATCTGTCTCCTTTTCTTTTTTTAAAGAAAAAAATCAATACAGATATGTTGTGGGGGTTTGTGTTTTGTTTTGTTTTGTTTTGTTTTTTTGAGGGGGGAGGGGCGGAGAAAGAGGGAGAGAGCCCAACAAGGAGCCAAGGATCCTGACGCAGGGCTTGATCTCATGACCCTGAGATCATGACCTGAGCCAAAATCAAGAGTCCGATGCTTAACCAACTGAGCCACCAAGGCACCCCTATATGTTTTAAGACTGCTCCTATCCAGTCCATTTCCTTTCCTCTTTTTCTGGCTGCTACTATTAAACTGAAATCAGTGTGTATCCTTTCCACTCATGTTTTAATGCTTTTACTGCATGTGTATGTGCCCATAAGTGGTATATATTATTGTTCTAAATTTTTTAAGTCTACATAAATAGTATCATATTGCTTTTACCTATTCTTTTACAGCCTGCTTTTTAAAATACTCAATATTATAGTTTTTGAGATATATCTCTGATGATATAAGCAGAACTAGTCTATTTAACTATGATAGAGATTTTCATTTTATGCAATATCATACTTTATTTATCCAATCCCGTATTGATGGACATTTCGTTTTTTCAGTTTTTGTAATTTTTCACCATGTGAAAATACCACCCTGTTTGGGTGTGAATACTGAATGAACTCATAAATTCAGTGGGAAGTAAAGAGCATATCACAGTCCTTCCACATTTAAACATCAAATAATTACAATATTATCATCTGTATTTGACTTAACCAACTCCTAGCAAAGGAGAAATCTACAACTTTGCCAGAATATGTAACTTCAGTTCCAGCATTTCGAGAAAGACCCGTTTATCTTCTTTGACAACTTTAACACCAAAGTCAGAAAAACCAGTACCTAAAATCACTGGCATGCCACTCCTTAGCATGGGTCAGTGGAAAGGTCAAGTTTAAGATGTTGCCTCTTGACCAAATGTACAAACAATGTGGTAGTGAGCACCCTTGTCTAGACTTGCTAGGTAATAGAGTTTTTAACCTTACTAGAAAGTATGAAATTCTTCTCCAATGTAGATTTGTCAAAAGGTATGAGTTCCCACCTTTTACACCCTCACCAACATTTGCTATTATCCAACTCTCAAATTTTCACCAATCTGATGGATGCAACATGTTATCGGAATGTAGTTGTTGGGTTTTTTATTTAAAATTTTTTACTTGGGAATATTTTCAAATGTATAGAAAAGTTGGAAAAATAGTGCAAAGAACGTTCAGATACCCTTTACCCAGATTCACCAATTGTTACTATTTTGCCTCATTTTATTTCTCTTTCTCTATATACATATTTTTTTCTGAATCACTTCAGATTAAGCTGTGTGAGGTATGTGCCCTCATACCTAAATATTTCAATGCCTATGTTCTAAGAATAAGAACATCTCTTATATTATCCAAGTACAATGATCCACTTTAGGAAAATTAACTGGATACACAATACTTTTTTCTAATCTACCACCCATAATTTTTTCCACTGACTAATCACGTCCTTTATTTCATTTATCCGCCCTGTCCGGGATCCATTCCAGGACCATGTGTAGCATGTGGTGGTCACATCTTTAGTCTCCTTTACTATTGATCAATTCCTCAGCCTTTCTTTATTTTAAAGGATACAGTCCTCATGTTTTAATAGAATGTTCTTCATTTTTGAGTTTTAACTTAGTTTAATCTCCATATTCCTGATTAGTAGTAATGCTGAGATCTTTTACTATATATATTGGTTATATAAACTTCCTCTTCCGTGAATTAATTAATTTTTGCCCATTTTTCCTGTGAGTTCTTTCCATATTCTGAATTCTAATCCTTTACTTGTTATAGGTACTATAAATAGCTCCTCTCCAACTGTGCCATTTTTGTTGTTATTGCTTAATTTCTTTGATTTTTTTAATTAACTTTTTAGTGATTCTTTGTGTAATGTAGAAATTCACAATTTTTTGTTAAAGTATAATTAACATACAGTGTTATATTAATTTCTGGTGTACAACATAATGATTCAACAATTCTATAACACAACTCAGTATTCACTGAAGTTTACATATTTTTAAGGATTTATTTATTTTAGAGAGAGGGAGTGAGTGGGGGGAGGGGCAGGGGGAGAAGGAGAGGGAAAGAATCTCAAGAAGACTTCCTGCTGAGCCCAGAGCCCATTGCAGGGCTCCATCCCAGGACCCTGAGATCATGACCTGAGCCAAAATCAAGAGTTGGACACTTAACTGACTGAGCCATCCAGGCACCCCTGAAATTTACATTTTTAAATATAGTAACATTTGTCAATATCTCCCCATGAGGCTTCTTTTTAGTCTTCCCCAAAATTGCGTGGGCTATGTTTGGCCTTTTTCTCTTCCATTATAAATTTAGGATCAGCCCAATGAGTTTGTTGAAAAGATCTCATTAGAAAAGTAGTGGATTTATGCGGCGCCTGGGTGGCTTAGTCGATTAGACATCTGCCTTTGGCTCAGGTCATGATCCCAGGGTCCTGGGATAGTGCCCTGAGATGCGCTCCCTGCTCAGTGGGGAGCCTGATCCTCCCTCTCCCTCTACCTGTTACTTCCCCTACTTATGCTCTCTCTTTCTCTGTCAAATAAATAAGGTCTTAAAAAAAAAGAAAAAAGAAAAGTACTGGATTTATAGACTAATTGGGAGGAAAATTGACCTCTTTATGATGTGAATTATTCTCATCCATAATTGTATCTCTTCATAATCTTAGGTCTTGACTGTCCTTTAGGAAAGAATATAATTTTATTCTTGAAGAACTTGACCATCTGTTCTTTGAATACCACAGTACCTTTAGGTTTTTTTTTGTTGTTGTGAATAGGATTTAATTTTTTTTACATTTTCTAATTATAATTTTTGGTATATAGAAACACTACTGATTGTTATACATTGATCTTTAATGTAGCAGCCTTGATAAACTCTCTTATTCTAATAGTTTGTAGATTGCCTTGGATTTTCTTAGATAATGATCTAATCTATGCATAATGACAATTTTGTTTCTTTCCTTCTAGTGTTTATACTACTTTTCTTGTTCTTATCTTTTGCACTGGCTAGAAGCTCCAGTTCATTGATAGATACAGTGATAGAAGGTATGATTGTCTTTTTCTTAGCTTTAGACTGTTTCTAACATTTCACTCTTATTTAATGCTCACTGTATGCTTTTCAGAGATACTCTTTTTCAGGGAAGAACTCCAACTGCATCGAGAATTACAAAAATTACTAAGACTGCAAAAGAGACACATGCCAGCCCATTGTCTTGCCATAATTCTATGGATGCCAGAAGTAGATAATGAGACTCAATGGATCAGAGCAAGACAGTTTATTATTCTCAGCAGAGCTAACAGCATGAGCATATGGTAACACCAGCTCTCCCGTGGTGTGATATGGTGGCCCAGTGTGCCACAACTAGGGAATCCAAGGCTAGGGCTCAGCACCCTTTATATTAAGCAATAAGCAAGGCAGTCCTCCTCCCCTGCAGAATAAGTGGTTACACTGTAGTTGTGTTATGATCGCCTTGACCTATTTGTCTATATAGCTAGCTACAGAAATGGATCAAGGGCAAGCTGGTTAAAGACTTCAGGGTTGATATACTCAGAAAGGACATGTAAAGATGTTTGGAACCCATGGCAGACTGCCTCTCCCAACAAGGATTTCTTTATTTGGTTTGCTAGAGGATTTTGACATGAATGGCTATGGAATTTTATCAAGAGATTTTTCTGTGTATATTGAGGAAACCATGTAGTTTTTCTCCTTTAATATGTTACCCTTCTATGTTATGTTAATAGTAACATTAATTGTCTAATCTTAAAGCAGGTTGGAATTCCTGAGATAACTTCTTCTTGGTGAAAATATATATTGTATTTTTCACACATTGAACAATTCGTTTTGTCAATATTTTATTTAGCATTTTTATAACTATGACTTTAGTTGAGATTGGCCCATGGTTTTCCTTTACTTTGTAACCCATTTCTGCTCTGGATATCAAGGATATATGACAATCATAAAGTTAATTGGTGAGCTTTCCTTCTTTCTCCATTCGCTGGAACAGTTTATGTAAGAGGGGTTATATGATAAAGGTTACCTGAAACTTTAGTGAAGTTTACTTGATGTAAAAATATGAGGGCCTAGTAACTTCTGAGTAATCTTTGGAGTACTGTTTACATTTCCTTAACTTAATAGGACTTTAATCAGTGTTTCTGTTTCATCTTGAGTCAATTTTGGTAATTTATATATTTTTAGAACATTTTCCACTCTCTTGAAATTTCCAGATGTATTGGTGTAATATTTTCATGGTTTAAAAACCCATTTCTGTTTGTGTAGATAGGTTTTGTCTTATTCGTAATGTTTTTAGTTTTCTTTTTCCTCTCAACTATTTCTTTGTTTTCTATTTCATTAATATCTGACTTATCTTTATAGTCATTTTCTTCCCATTTGTTTAAGTTAATGCTATTCTTTTTCTAGCTTCCTGAGTGAATGCTTAGTTAATTAATTTTTGGTCTTTCTTTTTTTTCTAATATATATATTTAAAGCTATAAAGTAGCTTTATACCTTTAATTTGTTATACAGTATTTTCATTGTCGTTCAGTTGTGTTTTACAATTTCAGCTGTGATCTCTTCTGGAGCCCATGGGTAATATAGAGGTGAGATTACAAATTTTCAAAGACACAGCATCTTTTTGTTTGGTTTCTTTAAGTAGTGGTTTTGCTTTTGCTCTCCCTACAGGAGTCTTATCTATTCAAGACTAATTTTTATGTTAATTCCTTAGCTGGTGATTATTGCATTGTAAAGGTACTGTAATTTCAGAGCCCATATCTGTGCAGATCACAGGCTTTGGTATTTTGGTTTTCATGAGGGGCTTTTGTCCCTATCCTGAGCCCTGATACATGGCAAGCTTCTTTGTTACTTCCCTGGCTCATTGGAGACTGTTACTGCTTCCATTTTCATGGAGGAGGTATCCTATCCAGGAATCCAGCTTTATGACAGGGTCTCATTTCCAGCTCTCTGCCATGCATGGTCCCACAGCTATGTCTCTTGTCTCCTCAGAGTCATTAAAGCCCTAGTCTCTAGATATTACAGCTTATTTCTGGATCTGCTATCTACTAGGAGGCCAGGGTGCCAGCATGGACATTTACTGCTTTTGGTTTGAATTCTTTCTTTATTTCTGATCTCAAGGCACTTCTTTTTCTTTCTTTTGTGCTCTTTTGAATTTTAATCTATTAAATTTTATCTCATATTTCTGTGAGTTTGTAGTGAAAGGTGTCAATCTTTGATTAGTGCCCCCAGCATCCTCTCCAAACAGAATTTTGACCCCTCTTTCAGTGCAACATTGAATGAACTCCTAAATATAGTGGAAGAGCACATCACAATTCTTCCGTATTTAAATATAAAGTTAGCTACAGTATTGTCATCTATGTGTATGACTTCACCACCTCTAGGAAAGGAGGATTCTACAACTTCTGTGTGAATATATAATTTCATTTCTAGCATATCTACCAGAACATTTATCCTCTTTGACAACTTTAGAACAGGAGTCAGAAAAACCAGCACCTAAAATCTCTGACATACTACTCTTAGTATGGGTGAGTGGAAAGGTCAGGTTTAATGGTATTGCCTCTTGACCAAATGTGCAGATTGTGGACTTACTAATACCCTGTTCTGCCAGAAAAACAAGACCTCAGACAAATACCCACTATTTGAACACAGACATTTTTTGACTGATTGCATCATGGTGTACAAAGGTAACCACACTAAAGTTGCTGTGGTATTACATGAAGTCAAAGCACTTAAAAGCTATGTTTTTCCAAATGACTTTATCTTGATTCATTTAAATATGCATTTGACTATAGATTCAAAAAAGATTGGAATCATTGGTTCAGAAATTGCCTCAAATAAGACAAACATCAAGTTAGAGTTTAGGAGCTCTAGGTGTTTGGGCACTTGAAATGAGCTCAATTCAATTATCCAACATAATCCTTTTATAAGGTTCAGCTTTGAGTCCCTCATCTCAATAAAGGAGAGGGTGTGACCAAGGAACACAGAGTTCGGGAGTTAGGGCATTATGCCCAGACCCAGATGGGTTGGGGTCAGTGGAAGGCTACAGCCATACCTGCCTCTATGAAATCAGTGGAGTGTATCACCACTAACTCCTTGATCACCACTAATCTCTGTAACTGGAACATTTCTAACAGAGAATTAACTAGAGATAAATTGTAATAGTCACCTACTGTCTGTATAATTCCGGGAAATCCTACATTTTTAACCCTTTTCTGTCATAAACATGAGAATTTGAGCCACTGTGTCTCTGTGTCAATCTCTGAAGCCTATAGGTATATAGGTATATATCAAATGTACATGACCCCACATTCCCTAACATTTAGCGTCGTTATGAGAGGTACTGATCTGGCAGTTTATCAGTACGTGCAAAAATTGTAAGTCTCATTGAATTACCATACACAATTGTTTTTCATCTTCTTCGCCAGGAAGTTTTGAAGTACAATATGTAGATCGAACCTTGCCCATCTTCCCTACTTTTAAAGGTTGTCAGGCATGTAAAACTAAGAGAACAGTGTAACAGCAACAGCAATCCAACAAACCAATAACCGATGGATCCAGAAGCCGTTTCAGCACCTGATGGCAAAAATCTATCTCCTATAAAATATACAGGAAGTACCTTGTTTTGGACACTGAAATGTCTCTAAACATTCAAAAACAATGTTGGGGGACTTTTTTTCTGGCCTCTAAGCTGTCCTGAACTCTTACTCATTTTCCTATCCTACCTCTCAATTGCTGGAATATTATGTCAGAATGATACCTCTTCTATGAAATCTTCCCGGTTTTTCCCCAGGCAAAATTGACCCCTTCCTTCTTATTTCATATTTTCTGAATCCCTCTGTCACAAATCCTATCAGGCTTTTTTGCATTTGTCTGTTTACACACCTGGTTGTCTCTGGCAGAGTATGAGCTCCTTGAAGACTAGTACCGCCATATCCCCTAGAGCCTAGCATGGTATGTGGCACATTGGACATATCCCAGAAAGAGTCACTGAATGAATAAATGAAGAGTAGGAGTTCATCTTAGTTTTTTTTTTCTTTTAACCTGGGTTCTATTGTGAACTATGGTTCACCTTTCATTAACCCTTCTCAGTGAGGAAGTTTGCCTAGAGAAGCAGCTTATTTTGCATAGTAGAAGCATCCAGGTATGTACGCATACATAAAAACACCCACTATCATTCCAAGTGGAGTTCCTGCATTTAAAAAAAATAACCAGAGAAGCCTGATGAGTCACCTTACCACTTCCTGTGAAAATCTCTTCACCTCAGAAAAACTATTTGGTCAGCACTTTGACTATTTTGTGTGTAGAAAATCCTGACATGAGTCAATAGATCAAATTTTCGCAATCTGCTTAAAAGGAATTTCAGTTTTTCGCCCTTTGTCTAAGTTGCCATTTGTCACATGCTTTAGTTTGCCCTTCTAATTTTCTAGACCAAAAAATAACTCATCACTATCTTACAACCTGTTTGGTGCCCTTGTTGCATATCAATCATTAAATATCAAATACTTAAAAGGTAAAGTTCACATCTTTGTTAGAAAGTTTTGAACTTGCTGAGAGCCCCCATTTGAATAAATTTTTGGATGTAAAATATAGACATGGTAAAAATTTTAAAGACCATCTGGGCCCAAGGAAGTAAGCTTTAAGTATTCTCTTATGGTTTAGAAGGAATTTTCTGTGTGATAAATTCAGCTTGGGTTTTCCAGATCTGTCCTTTAAGATGCAATATTAATTAAATATAACCTACAAATTATAACAACAGATGTTACCAGATCTTACTTGAGGCGACGCCCTTTTTCTTTCATTTTTTGTTTTAGTGTAATTGTGCTTGTGTTTTCTCCATCTCTTACTTTCTTTATTGGGAACTAGCAATGGATGGGGAAAATATTCCAGAATAGGAATAGAAACAGGTGCAGCAGGAGAAGCTTGATCACGAGTGAGGGCAGAATATTTTTAGGTAGTCATGGAAAGATTCTTCTTAGTGTTGGAAAAAACTGAATGACTTAGCAGAGCCCTTTAAAAGTAGTCTCTATACATATGCAATAAATATAGGACACAGAACAAGCCCTGGTAAGTGCCAGGCACTGTGAGAAGAACCAGAAGTGGGAATAGAAGAATGAAAATGCTACAGTTCCTGCCTTCGTGGATCTCCTAATCTAGCGGGATAGAGCACCTAGCTGCAATGCCACGTGACAATCACAATACCTGTAGTGTTTATGAGGACACAGGGGGACGTGATCAGTTTTTTGAGGGAAAGTCAAAGATTTCGCAAAGGAGACATGTAAGCTAAATCTCAAAGGAAAGCTGCTTATACCGGGTAGAGAAGGGTGAGGAGAAGAGCATTTGAAGCAAAGGAAACAATGTGACCAGAGTAAACACATGGTGTTCTAGGAGCTACCTTTCTTGCTAGCTAGTTGAGATATGGGTCCGTGGCTTTGCTTTGACCACCAGGCACTGCCTTTCCTCCTCCACGCTCCTAGGTCATCTAATGACCCTCTGGTTATAATTAGGTTTCAGATAAAAAGGGGTGTGAAGGATAATTTTTTCTTTATACTAAATAAAATTGTAAGGATCCTCTAACCACTTTTCCACCCGCAGAGCTAATAATAGAGTTGGATTCATTTTTTATAATATTTTTTATTATATTATGTTAGTCACCATACAGTACATCCCTAGTTTTTGATGTGAAATTCCATGATTCATTAGTTGCGTATAACACCCAGTGCACCATGCAATACGTGCCCTCCTTACTACCCATCACCGGTCTGTCCCAATCCCCCACCTCCCTCCCCTCTGAAGCCCTCAGTTTGTTTCTCAGAATCCATAGTCTCTCATGCTTCATTCCCCCTTCTGATTACACCCCTTTCTTTATCCCTTTCTTCTCCTACCGATCATCCTAGTTCTTATGTTCCATAGATGAGAGAAACCATATGATAATTGTCTTTCTCTGCTTGACCTATTTCACTTAGCATAATCTCCTCCAGTGCCGTCCATGTTGCAGCAAATGTTGAGATTCATTTGTAACAAGTGACTCTAAAGTAAGGGAATGAACTAGGGAATGATTTGGCCTTGACTTGTATTTTATATGTGTTATCTACTATGAAGAGAGTTTAGCCTCCAGTTTGCTTCCCTTTAATAGGAAATTAGATTCTGAGAATTTTTCAGTCATATTTTCTATCACTAATGCTATCATTATTCTCTTGTCTTCTGAATGAATCTTTGAAACTCAGTCAGGATCTTTATAGCAAATGGTGAGGACATGTTAGGGAAGGTGACTCTGACACCCTTGATCTGGGGCCTGAGGAAGAAGCGATTTTTAGCTCAATAGCATATGGGATGGGGGTGGGGGGATGGGGGAAGATTGTGAGCATTGTGATGACCACGCCCACGGTAGCAAGGAGCAGGCTGCATTCAAGTCCTGGCCTGTAAGCTCTGTGAGGGTGGGAAACTGTTCTGTGCGATCTCATGCGCCTGGAACATTGTCTGACATGTGACAGGTTCTGAACCAAAAAATGTTGAAAGAGGAGTTGAAAAGATCCCATTGTTGCTGGGGCATGGGGAGCAAGGGATTGCATGGAGCAAAGTGATTCCGAGAGCTATTAGGACCTGTAGCTCACATTGAAGATAGTGGGCTTTGTCCCTGGTAGTGGGACCCCATGAAAGGATTTTAAGCTTGTTGAATCACTATGCTGTACACCTAACCTAACATTGTGTGTCGACTCTACTTCAACAATAAGACTTAGAAAAAACCCAGCTAACAAAAGGATTTTATTTTGTTTGTTTTAGAGATTTATTTGAGAGAGCAAGCGTGAACAAACGGGGAGTGGCAGAAGGAGAGGGAGAAGCATACTCCTCGCGGAGCAGGGAGCCCAATGCGGGGCCCGATCCCAGGACTCTGGGATCGTGACCTGAGCCAAAGGCAGACACCCAACGACTGAGCCACCCAGGTGTCCCCCCAAAAAAGGATTTTAAGCAAGGGGAAGACATGACAGGATTTGCTCTATTGTGTAGAGCAGTGCTTTCCAACTCTTTGGTCATGACCAACAGTGAGAAACACATATTGCGTGTAGCCTAATCATAAACACACACATAAATAATTTTCTGTGAACAATGCTTAGCTTTATCAAGCGTAATGTGTTACATTATTTTTGTTCTATTGTTAAAAAGTAATGGTCAAAAGTCAGTATAACTCATGGATCGTAAGTACAGTCTGAAAAACACTCCTATGGGAAATGGGTACTCTGAGGATGGTGGCTGTGTGCATAAAATTAAAGAAACAAAAAACAACTTCAGGTGATCTAAGAAAGGTCACACATGTTAGCTTAAAAACAACGTGCAAAAGGAAATCCGGAGAGAGGCTAGTTCCAGGGGAAGTGATACAAAGTGTCAAATGTGGGGGGCAGGTTAGGAGTTATAGAACCGCAGATGAAAAGCATCAAAGGCTAGTCAACTTGCTTCAGGGCACGCGAGGTGCTATTGGAGGACAAGGCCCAGGATTTCTCCTCCATCTGTGATCTTTCCATGATTCCCTTCATCCTCCCATCAGGACTCTTCACAACCAGCGTGAGGTACTGTGATGTCACCACCAGGTTAGAAGTCTGGAAGCCGAAGCCTGAAGAGGTTCTGTGACTTGGGGTGAGGTGAGATGCCTGTGCGGAGGACAGTGTAAGGCCAACTGCAGGCCTCCTTATGTCTGGTCTGGCGAACTTGCCATCACACCAGTGCTCCATGCATACGCAGGAAGCAGGAGGCCGGCTTACACAGTGGCAGGCAGCGTTTTCACAGGCTCACGTCTCCGCGCCGGACTGGAAGAGTCCGTGGCGACACTATCTCAGCAGTCTGCATTACAATTTTAAATTGAGGCGTATGAACGGCTTCCTCAGAACTGTAGGAGTATCGAAGTTCATCTATTCCAGAAAAAGAATGATTACATCTGGACATCCAAATCTTAGTCGCATATCTTCATTGATATCTTGGCTCAAAGAGTGGGAAAGCAAATCAGGAAACGTATTCATCATAAAAATGCTTATTGTAGAAAACCCCTGGGAGATTGATTTTAATCTTAAGAACCAGGAAGATGAAAGATAAAATGTGGTTAATAAGTAATATATGTAAATTAGAAAGCATTTGTGTGTATGGATGGGAAATAATAAAATCAGTTTGAAATACATTTTCTACCAAAGCTGCTGTGTTTCTAGGGCAAATTGGCTTTTTGAACTGTCACAGGGCACTTTGGGCCCTAACAAAATGTTGCACTATTATTGACCTACTTTGGGGAATTGTTTCTGAAATGAGCTTGTCTGGAGCAGGGGTTGATTTTCCTGGGAGTCCTATGTGTGCCGGGCCGTGGAAGTGAACCCAAGGGGCAGTGTAGCGTTTGCCTACAGATTTCATTAGGACTTGACAATTTTGCTGTTAGTGTAGTTTCTTCACGCAGAGCTCCTGCCACCACATGTCCGTATCTACACAGGCTTAGGGTCTTCGTGTATAAATTGGTTTTGAATGATTTTTTTCACCCTAAGTTTTCTTCACATCTGTCTCTAGGTAGTCCTTGTTCACAGATAACTGGTTTTCAGCACTTGTACCTGTGTGGGCTCAGTTAACCTTGCTCAGTGTGAGGACAGGGGCCTTCATACCCTTCCTGGTGCTGGCATTAAAGACTCAGTTGTAAGGAGAGTATTTTGGCCCTAATACTCCCCCATCCCCTACACCAGGCAGCTTCATACTGCTTAGGCTGATGGTTTGAGTTTCCTCTTCCTTTTTGATACCTTAAAATTCTCTATTTTTTCAGTATAACTAGGTATGTTAAATAATTTATTATAATTTATCCAGACTATGTATTTGGAATAGGAGGAAAGTAGCTTCTTAATCATCTCAACTAAAGTCCTATTACTTTAAAATTTGATTTTGTTAGAAAAAGAAAGGATGATACTCGATTATTGTTTTATCCCACATGTGTATGGATCGCTGTGGACTGTTACCAAAGGGTGTGGTGGTTCTTTTTCCTAGGCTATAGTATCTAGAATAGTTTGCTACTGGTAGGAGCTAAGGAACATACATGCTGTTCTTATTATGATTAGGGATATCTGTCTTTGTTTACATAGACCTAACATAAGTTGGGAAATGTTAGAGAAAAGAAAATAAGACAAACATTATTATCCCCTGTTTTCACCTTCAACTCTGAACCTGATGCGGTTGCAATTCTCAGTGCTTCTTGTGTGTGGCAGTTCTCAGCCGTGGACACATGAAGCCAGCAAAGCTGAAGAAGAGCCTTATATCTGTCCGTCTAAGAACATATTGGACCTTTTGTGTCACTCATGACTTTTTCAATTGTTGAGTACAGTAATCCAGCTCAGATTCTTTAAAAAAAAATGCAAACAAACAGACGAAACAAAAACCAAAAAAGAACTTTATTGATTCACACCCTTGAAAAGCCTAAGGTTGCTCTGGCCATAGGAATGGCTGGGTCCAGAGGCTGAAGTCATACCACCCTCACCTGGCTCCATTTTCCCCCATTAGGGAACATTCACAGTTAACCCTGCTCCAACTTCCTGCCATGAAATGGCCCCCCTTGGCCTTGGGCTTACATCATCTCCTAGCAAGAAGAGAACCCCTCTTGTCCACTTGTTTCAACCAAAGATGTGGGCTTGTGTCTCATTGGCCTGGTTTGGGTTATGCAGCCATGCTTGTGAAGTCTGTATGCTCCATCCTCCTGGCCACAGTGGTCAAGCCTATGCCCGGGGCTGGGCCTTGGGTCGGTCCCAGCAGAGCCACACAGTCCGAGTGCGGTAGGGGTGATTCCTCCAAGAGTAATCAATGTGCTGTAACTGGGGATGGAAAAAAAAGAAACATGAAATTCTGAGCCAGCAAAAATAAACAGCTGCCCACTATAGATGGAGCAGATCTTCTTTATGGAAAGAACGTGAATTGTTAAAGGATTCAACTTGATCAAAACTTGGCTTCACTCCATCACAAGAGCCCTGTCTTTAAGCATTATGAAAGTTTATACGGCACCGTGGGTTAAGAGAAGCCACACTCAATCAGAAAGACTGTGGTGACGCTATGTGGTCGTAAGATTTACAGGCTGGTTTGGGGCTTGTTGCAGAGGAAGAAAACTATACCGGAGTCTCTGTCATATTATATTAACTCCAGAATTGCTGGTATTTCTTCTAACTTTTAAAATCAGATTTGGGAGAAATTGGCAATGATCTCATTTCCTTTAGCATCCAACTGAATGAAATTGTTGCTATCTCTTAGTACAAGCAGCTCCTGGTTTTCCTCCATCCTGCATGTACTCTTTCACTTGATAAGAATCTGTTTTGTGTGCCCCTTTTGAATACTTCAAAGACTTACATTGTTTTTGAACTAGGGACACGTGACTTTTCTATACAACACTTCAAATGGAGGTGAATCTTGACCTCCTGTGCTCCAATGGAACTCCTTCAAGGCTTAGCAACATACCTAGTTTTTGCTCCTTTATTGAGGAAGAAACTCTGCAAACCGTGATGGCTCCCTGGTATCTACTCCGGCATGGATTGCCACCATGGGCCTGGCCAAAGACAGGCTTGCTACCGCTATTTACTCTTCCAGAGCCAGGCCCAGAATGGCCTCCTCTTTGAGAAGTTTTTCCAAGAACTGAAAGCAGAGTATCAAGTCTTTCTCTACTACAGAGGGCCATTGGCTCTGGAAGCCAAGTTTGAAGTGCTTAATTGACTTTCTTCAAAGTTTCACTTTCTTTTGAGAGAAAGATAAGGAAAGTCCATTCTCAGAGCAAGTTGACTCGGAGCGGTAAATGTTTGGCTTGGTTTAACTTGATGTGTATCAATCATGAGAACCTCGTTACTCAGAACCCTGCAGCCAATGTTAAGGATGTTGCTGTGGAGCAGAGGGAAATATGGTGAGGTTAGCTACCAGTTCCAAGCTGCCTCTCTGGAAGAAGAAACTGGAGGCACGCAACTATATGTACTTTCCAGGACCAGACATGGAGTTGAAGCAGGCTTTCACTTTCTCTGCAGGCAAAGATCACCTTGAAACATGACTGAATTCTTGCAGTGTACTTTTCAACCCACATGATTTAAACATTGAAAGTGGATTTCTAATCTCTTCCTTTATAATAGAAGGAACATCAGTGACACAGACCTGGCCGAAGATGACCTCATCAACTTGAAGACGAAAGGAAGAATGCAAATCCATTCAACTGGCTGAATTTTGAAGAAATCCTGATCTTTTTCCACATAAATTTGCCTTTAATCTGGCAAATAGAGAGATGAGGCCTCTGATTCTACCTCTCCCTCCAACCTGTGTGAGTCTGGGTTTTCTGCTGCAGTTACCATTAATACGCAAAGCCAAAATTGATAGAATGTCAAAGACCATCTTATGATTTCAAGTTAAATAACATCAAGCTTCTCATTAAGATGTTTGTTTATACATTTTATATGTATTCATGCTTCCAGGAAACAGCCATTACTTTTTTGCATAAAAAGCAGATAACATCATTTTGTATGAAAAAATCTTTAAAAACCTGTTTATATATGAGTAATCTCCAGGGCTCTTTCTCCAGGTCTGCCCTCAAGGTTGAGTGGGGGGGGGGTAGTGTTGAAGGAAGAGGGGCAAAAATCTTTCTATTTAGGTTTCTATTTGTCCTCTCTGAGCCTTTGTATATGGCAGGCATTCGGATGCTGGCTGTTTCTCTCTTGGGGTGTTTTGTAGAGTCCTTGGGGACCCCAGCAGGTGTTTTGACTCTGAATCATTCCCTGATGTAGACAATGATGTGGTTCCTCTCTTAAGATCCCTTCTCTGAACTCTGCTCAGAGCTTACCCCACAGCCTTTTATTGCCAAGTTCCTCTTGCCAGAACAGGCAGGCCTCCCACGCTGCCTTCCTTGTCCTCACTGTTAGAGGGACTCCAGTGCCTCAGTTTTCAGAGTTCTCTCCACAAGAAGCCAGCGGTGCCCTCTGGGTCCGTGTACATCCCCAAACTCCAGGGCATACTGGCCAGACCCTCCCAAGAATGCTTCTCCCATAGACCTACGGAGCTCCAGGGCCCACATTCCATCGCACAATAAACGCTTCTCAGAGGGGGCAGTACTGTTTTTCCCCCTTGCAAGGCACTCCTAATTTCTGTTTTTGGTTTTCTTGGGGCTTCGCTCACTTGGTTTGCTGCAGAAGGGGGAGAAGCCCTCTCTCCCCCGCCCCCCATGAAGGACTGGAAGGACACCCAAGCAAAAGCTTTACTTTGATGGTATTCTTCAGTCTCCACTCAGATTTCTAGTCTTGTTTTATATAAGCCTGAGGTAAAAGACGGGGGTTGATAGTTGCTAGACTGGTTCTGCTGTGTTTTAGTAAGTCTGGCTCTGGTTTTTCTGATACCTTTCTTCAGAATGTGTTGCCCATTGTTCTCAAATGTGGGACTTCAGCTGGAATTTTGAGAAAAGGAGAAAATCATAAATATTTGAATAAATGAATATTTATCTCAGAATGATTTAGAAAAGCAAAAAGCTTGAACCATCAAGTAGGTCCTTCAATCAAGGGTTTATGAAACAAATTATGGTATTCATTAAACACGTGTTTACCGACAAAAAAGATACGATGCACTTAAGTAAATTAAAAAGAACTATATGTATAGTCTAATCTCAATTTGGTTGAAAAACATGTTTGACCGTGTGTGTGTATGTGTGTATGTGCGTGCACTGAAAAATCTTTATAACGGTTATCTCTCCGTGTGGCATTTTGGGGACTCTCATTTCCAACATATTTCTGTGTTTCTTTCTTTTTCTTTCAGCTGGATTGCTATAATTGACATTCAGCACTGTATAAGTTTAAGATCTGTAATGACTTACAACATTGTGAAATGATTTCCCCAATAAATTTAGCTAACATCCATCATCTCATATAGATACAAAAGGAAAAAAAGTGTTTTTTCCTTGTGATGAGAACTTTTAGGATCTACTCTCTTCAACTTTCAAACGTGCCTTAGAGGGGCAGTGTTAGCTACCGCCGTCGTGTGGTAGGTTACATCTCCAGGACTTATTTATCTCATAACTGGAAGTTTGTACCTTTTGACCACCTGCCTCCAAGTCCCCCTCCCCCTTTCCCCACCCCCTTGCCTCTAGTAACCACAAATCTGATCTCTTTTTCTATGAGTTTGGTTTTTTCTGTTTTTAGATTCCATATATACTGTGTTTCTTGAATTGTTTTATGTTAGGCATGTTTTACCTTAACAAAGAAAACAAGCAATAATGAAATTTACATTTTTAAAAACATGATTAAGAAAATTTTTTTAACATAAAAAAATATTTTAAGAAAAGGGCTACAAGCTGGCCACTGAGACGTTGAAGTGTGAGGAAGAGACTGCAGCAGCAGAGTGGGGACTAGGGTGAGTCAGGAGAGGTGTCTGGGTCTAAAACCTTCCACTCGCTCTCAGGGTCATGCAAGTGGCCTCCGAGCGGCTGCCTCCTCTCAGGCTGCATACAGATGACACTCTTTCCTCACCCTGGTTCTAGTCCTGGACGTTGGAAAGAAATCTCAAAGAGCAAAATGTGGGAGGTACTGCTCTATCCCAGCACATGGGACATGTATGTCTCCCGAGGTCTCATTTCTGTAAAGATAATCAAAGGCTCTTAGTCTCTCTCTGCTGTTTTATCTTCCATCACTGGTGGAAGATGAAGTGGATGTCTTAATCAGTTCTTTACCATTAACAACTCAAATTCAATTCTAAATGCCTTTCCCAAAGCCGCTTTTGTTCATTCTGCACAGCCTCGCTTCCAGAAGACAGCTCTTTTTCCAACCTGTTAACTGCCATGGGGACAAGATTTTGGCGATGGCCTGGATCCTTGATGGTAGCTTCAGTGGACATTTATTACATGTACGCAGTACGCATAGTACTATGAGAGAGAAAGAACTACGAGAACTAGTATTAGCTCTTCCAAAGTCTAAAGTGACAAGATGGTCACACTGGGAATTTCAGCACAGAAATGTTATTCAGCTAGCTCAAAAGATGGCTTTTAGCAAGTGCAACTTTCATTTATTATCAGCAATCCCAAGGCAGGGAGAAAAAAATTCTCTGAGCAGCAAATATAGCTGTTTTGAAGCCTCTTGTCCTTTCTTCTTTACATGATGCTAGAGCCATCCTCAAGGACAGACCATATCAGTTTAGCATTGTGTCTCCAAAGGTGCTGATCTAAAAAACTGCTCTCTGATTTGCCCAGCAGTTCTTTCTAAGTCTAACAGATCAGAAACCTTTAACATCAGCTCATAATAAGAGATGAGACCATACAGAAATTTTCCCAGCCAGCTCAGACTGTACAGTGTAATAATTCTGTACATTTCAATAGGATTCCAAACACTAAAGGAAAAGGTGAATTACATTCAGCATACTCTGAGGGCAAAGAAGCACCTACTTCATCTGACAAAAATTGGTGTCAAAAATGGTTGTTTTTTGATAAGCACCCATTTTCTAGTACTTTCGCTTATGAGGAAAGGCTCCTTTGCTGACAATGCCAAGTACCAGAGGGGTTAGGGTGAGAGTAAGACGTGCCAGCAGAACAGCAAGGAGACTTAGAGCCACAGCCAGGTGCAGAAAGGGGAGATCTCTGAGGAGGCTTCCTGGAGTTGTGGGAAGGCTTCAAAAGTGGAGAGGGTCCACATACCCAGGAAATCAGGAGTAAAGTGGTCTGGAGGCCAGGGAAGGTGAGCAGGAGAGATGATTGTCACTATTCAGGCCTCGGGGTGTAAGATCTCCGATCTGGGAAGCAGCAATGCCGTGGAAACTGAGAGTCATATATCAGCATGCCACTGGAGGGAGCATCCTTACAAGTTAGCAGTTGACTGGATATGGGTAATGGGAGCGTAGAGGGGTAGAAAATGATTTCAGGGTTTCAGGTTTGAGCAATGAAATTACCCTGGCCATGTCCTTAATGGAACCTGATGTAAAATCATTTTTGGCAGTGGGGGAGATGGGGTGGTGGAAGCCATGCTTTGTGATCCGTGATGAGTTTGAGACGTAGACGTCCGTATCTGTGGCTGTGCTGTTCCGCACTAGGCTGGTCCCTGATTGCGGTTAGGACCCTGGAGCTAAGGCGGAGGGGGTAGGGCCGCTGGCCTTCATGACGGGCCCTCCACAGCAGAGGACTACCCACAGGATATCATCTGGACCCAACCTCAGATGTGATTCAATGTCTTGTCTTACTCGCCTGTGGACTTGGCTCTGAAAATTCCCTTGGTTTGGGGTCCTGCTTTTGCCTTGACACCCTCGATTCGGCTTTCTTCAGTATTCTGGGCTTGATGTCAGTTTACATTTTTTTCTGATATCTCCTCAACAGAACTAGTGACTCCCTCCTGTACTCCCCCTGCAGCCTACACATACAGACTTCTGCTAGGGCCCCACAGCCCTTCCTGCATTCAGTCCCTCACCTTTTGATGGCACACTCTTGAGGACAGGAGCCATGGCTCTGAAACTCTAGTGTCCAGTCTACTTCCTGGCGGCAGAGGGTTTCAGGAAATGTTTGTCGCATGACAGAATGGCTGAATGGCATCTGACTTAAGTGCGTACCCTGTTCCCGTGTTCGCTGTTCATCTCTCCACACCCGCTGCTCAGAGGGGATCCTGCAGGGCGACACAGCACAGAGAGTGGGCGAAACACATATCAGTGAGTGGAAAATGGAGGAAGCCAGAGAGCCTTGAGGAACTCATTTTGGAGATGGGAAGGAGAAGAGGGACGAGAGCCTGAAAATCAGAGTTTATCAGCAGAAGAGGCCCAGGAGCTGGACCCACAGGAAAGAATTTTGAGAATGAAGTCAAAAAGTGCAGTGAGTTCAGGAAGAATAAAGACTGAGCAAAGACACTGAATTTAATGATTAAGAGATCACTGGAAACACTTGAGAGGTGGAATTCTGTAGAGTGATAGGGCCAGAAGCTGACTAGTAAGAGGCTGAAGTGTGAATCGGCCTGAGAAAACGAGGCAGAAAGTATAAATGATGCATTCACAAGTTTGGTGATGAGAGGAAGACAAGGAGGACTTTGAAGTGTAATAGTCAGGCTCTTCTGGTTTTGGTAGAGAAGGAAAAAACAACCTGAGAAGCCTGGTGACTGAGATATTTTTATTTCCCTTATTTTTCATTAAATTTCTTCCTTTTAAAAAATAACATGTTCTTGGGGGTACCTGGGTGGCTCAGTTGGTTAAGGGTCCGCCTCTTGATTTCAGCTCAGATCATGATGCCAGTGTTGTGAGATCGAGCCCCACATTGGACTCTGCGCCAGGCATGGAGCCTGCTCAAAATCTCTCCCTCCCTCTCCCTCTGCCCCTCCCATCCCCTCTCTATAAATAAATTAATTAATTAAAATAAAATAAAATAAAACATATTATTTGTCAAATTGTATAAATGCAGGAAGGTGAAAAGAAAAAAAAAACATTCTTCAGGGATAATCATTGAATCATTTTCAGCATTTTGGTAGGTTTTATTTTTCAGCTTGTCTCCCCAGTGCATATAGTGTCTTATATTTTTGAAAAAATATTAGATTGATTCTGTATGTATATGTGTGCATATGTTTTTGCATATATGTATAAATTACAATGCTCTTCATTTTTCACTTAAAATATCTCATGAAAATTTTCCACATGATTATCTCTCAAACAAAAAGTTGACAGCTGCAAATTATTTCATTTTGTGCAGAACTGACATATGGCAGTTACTTGGCAATAAAATATACTGGTCAACTTCCGTTTGAATTGATTGGCTATATGCTTTAATTAGTTGGCATCTAACAGGTTGTTAAATAATTCGAATATTAGCCCTGACTGTACGAGTAGATTATGTCTACTTCCATACTATGAAGCATAATAGTTTAACCAAATCCAAATTAAAAAAAAATCATAGGACTTTTCTTATTTCAGTATGACACAAATTTCTCTTATTTACAACTGTGATATGACTTGTGAAAATTCATATCTCATGTTTCATATTTTTAAGAAGTTAGGTAGATTTTGTATAAATATCTTCATGGTTTGGCCCTGCATTAGCTGTCCTATCAACATTATTTTTATTAGTGTTTCGAACAGTATGTTTCTGAATTCAAAATTTTAGTAGCCTTTTAAAAATAATTCTCCTGTTTCCAGCTATCATGCTCCTTGTGTTGCCTGGGTGGCTCAGTCGGTTAAGTGTCCAATTCTTGATTTTGGCTCAGGTCATGATCTCGGGGTGGTGAGATCAAGCCCTGTATCCGAGCCTACTCTCTCCCTCTGTCCCCCCACCCCCTGCCCTAGCTTCCATGCTCATCTGTCTCTAAAAAAAAAAAAAAAAAAACAGAGAGAGAGAATCATGTTCCTTCCTTCTCGCTATTCTGACCTATTCCATTGCTTTCCTACCCTGCTCTCCTTTTTTAAATAATGTAGAAGTTTGGAATTCCCTTAGAATCACCAATTCGTTAATAAAAGGGTATGTTAACTATTATTTGGGAAACATCAGCAAATAAAATTCTTTGGATGGCAAGAATTGAGTAGCTAGATTTTTGCTTTGTTTTGTTTCAGTCCTCCTTCTAGCCCTGTAACTTGGGACAATTCATGCATGTCTTCATTTACTGTCTATTCCATAATGTTGATCACATAAACTTCTTCAGATGATAAAAGATGGCCTCAAGCAGTTCTTTTCAAGTAATTGGACCGAATCAACAGCTAGATAAGGAAGCACAGGAATTAGGTGCCTTAAACTAATGCCACTCACAACATTCCCTTTTTCGGGAGCTTCCTTTCAGAAAAGGATGTCTCAGTGGTAAGGGAGGTGAAGAGCAGGTGTTTTTGAGAGGCCTTCAGAAGTGGATGGTGGCTAGTATACTCTAGAACGAGTTGTTTCTGTAGCTAAGCTCAACAAACTCTTGGAGGCTACCAGCCCCTGCCTGGTAATTTGCTGCCTGATGCAGTTCTTGATGTGTGAAAGAATGCTCCGAACTGCCCCAAGACCTTCCCCTGTATCCTCTGCAACTTGGGTGCGTCATCAGGAAAATGCCCCCAAACTCTCTCTGGGGTGCTCCTCAGAGCAAATCCTGCATTCCCCCGAGGACATTACTTTTCCTTCCTGCCTCTCGGGTATTGGATGTCCGTTCTCTCTCAGTTCTACCTCTCACTGGGGAAGGAGGTGTTTTCCTGCTCTCTTTGCTCTTTCCACACCATCATTCTGCCTGCTTCCGCAGCCCCCTGGAGGCACACGCCCTCCTTGCCAGTCGTCCTGCTCACCCCGACACATCCAGTGCAGAGCCGAACACCTAGGTCATCTTCTCCTTCACTGTCACTGTTCCTGGCATGCTCTGGGTGACTTCAGTATCCAAGCGGAGGCCCATCCTTGCACCATTGCCTCTCAGTTTGCTGTCCTTGTCACCTCCACCATTCCCACTGTCACTCCTTGTTATTAGGCCTTGTTATTACCAGAAATTTCACCACCTCCAGAACCTCAGTTAATCCCACACCCTAACCTTCAGCTTCAGCCACGTTCTAGCATCCCACCTCACTCCCTCCAGTGTAGAATTTGGGTCTATTATAATCACTCCTTTGCCTACGACCACAGACACCTTGCACTCAGCCCATTATCTTCACCTGCGAGCCCCAATACTGACAAAATACAGTTCCCTAACAAAATTTTCTAACTAAAAGCGACTGGAGAAAAGTTCACAGCTGCACTGACTGTTTTCAGTTATGACGACATATGCTGCCTAGGCCCTGGTGCTGACCCAGCAAGCCTGTTTCTTCCATCCTTCATTCTCTTATATCATCGCCGCTCCCCAGATCTTCAAACCCCACTCCCCCTCAGCTGGCAACCTTGCTTCTCATTTGAAGAAAGTAGAACCACTCACGTAGAGATCCCACACCCTCCTACCACCAATTTCTCTTCATTTGTACCCGTATCCTCAACTTTTCTCCTATTACTATGGGTGTCATACTCCTATCTAAAGCCGAGCCTTCCACCTGGACTCTTGATCCCATCCCTTCTTACCTACTCAAGGATTTTTGCTCCATGGCTGACCTCTTTCCCTCCCCTCTCTCTATCATATCATACTTATCTCCATGCAAACATACTGTCGTACCTTCTAAAAAACACATACACTTTCATATATCCCCTCTCATTTCTCTGATTCCCTTCAACAGAAAAACCCTACAAAAGAGTTTATACTTGCTGTCTCCACTTCCTTTTCTCCCACTTTCTTTCCCTTGAAGCCCACTCCAATCAGGCTCTTCTGAAACACTGTGAGGCTCTTGGTCTCCAAGAGATACCTGACTAACACCACTCGATTTTCTTGCCTGGATTCTGTACAGATTAGTAGATCTCAGGCCTCCCCACTTGAGCAGAGGGCCTCCCCTGCAGAAGCAGAGAATACTTGCTCCCTGTACGCAACCAGCTCCCAAGAGGAAGAGGGATGAACCAAGCGTGCCCAGTTAATTCTGCCCCAGTTGGAGAGGTCACTCTCTCCACAGAGGTGGAGTGAGGTAAGGAGTGCAGAGGCACCAGGAGTCCCACTAGCTCAATTCCTTCCACATGGGGGGAAACCAATTTAGGGGCTACCATGCTGCCAAGTTCAACAATCAAATTGTAGAGCTCCTTTGACTCAAATTATCAGCATCTTTTTGCATACCTCCAAGCTTCCTTCCCATTTTCACTGGACTCCTGGGACACTAAACTCTCCTCATTTTTCTCCTTTCTTCATAGAATCTCTTCCCGTCTGTAGCTGGTTACTCCTCCTCTTCCCAACGTTGGAGCTTACTCTTCCTCTTCTAAATGTTGGAGGGCCCGAAGGCTCAACCCTTGGAGCCCTTTTCCCTCCCTGCATTTACCTTCTAGGTGTGCTATCTGGTCCCACAGCTTCAAAGCATGTGTGTGCTGATGACTCCCACATTTATGTCTCTAACGCCCACCTCCCTCCTGCCTCCCAGGCTCGTGTGTCCAATAGCCTCAGTATCTTCGCGTGAATGTCTAACATGCCGTTCTAGCACAGCAGGTGCAAACCTACCTCTTGATTAGCTACCCACCCCCCAAACCTGCTCTTTCCCTAGTGTGCCCCTGATAACCCCGTAATGCTTCTGCTCACTTTGGATTTAATTTGTTCTTCTTTTTCTAGTTCCTAAAGGTGTAAAGTTGTTTATTTGTGATTTCTTTTTCTTAATGTAAGCATTTATGGCTATAAACTTACATCTTAGAACTGTTTTTGCTGTGTCCCCTAAGTTTTGGTATGTTTTGTTTCCATTTTTGTTGGTCTCAAGATACTGTTTGATGTCCCTTTTGATTTCTTCTTTGAGCCATTGATTATTTAGGAGTGTGTTGTTCAAGTCACACTTGTGAATTTTTCTGTTTTCCTTCTGTTATTGATTTCTAGTTTCATACCATTGTGGACAGAGAAGATTATTATTTCAACCTTCTCATATTTGCTAAGGCTTGGTATTATTTCAACCTTCTCATATTTGGTATTATTATTATTGGTATTATTTCAACCTTCTCCTATTTGCTAAGGCTTGTTTTGTGACCTAAAATGTTCTATCCTAGAGGATGTTCTGTGCATGTCTAAAAAGAATGTGTACTCTGAGAAAGACAAATATCATTATGATTTCACGCATATGTGGAATTTAAGAAACAAGACAGATGAACATAGGGGAAAGGGAGGAAAAATAAAGTAAAATGAAAACAGCGAGAGAGAGACAAACCATAAGAGACTCTAGGAAACAAACTGAGGGTTGCTGGAGGGGAAGTGGGTGGAAGGATGGGGTAACTGGGTGATGGGCATTAAGACGGACACTTGATGTGATGAGCAGTGGGTGTTATATGCAACTGATGAATCACCAAGTTCTCCCTCTGAAACTAATACAGTATATGTTAGCTAAATTGAATTTAAATTAAAAAAAATTTTTTTAAAGATTTTTTATTTATTTATGCGACAGAGACAGAGGTAGAGACAGCCAGCGAGAGAGGGAACACAAGCAGGGGGAGTGGGAGAGGAAGAAGCAGGCTCACAGCAGAAGAGCCTGATGTGGGGCTCGATCCCATAACGCCGGGATCACGCCCTGAGCCGAAGGCAGACGCTTAACCGCTGTGCCAGCCAGGCGCCCCTAAATTAAAATTTTTTTGNCGCCGGGATCACGCCCTGAGCCGAAGGCAGACGCTTAACCGCTGTGCCACCCAGGCGCCCCTAAATTAAATTTTTTTTAAAAGAATGTGTATTCTGCTACTATTGGGTGGAATGTTCTACATCTGTCTGTTAGGTCCATTTGGTCTAAGACCTAGTTCAAGTCCAGTGTTTCCTTATTGGTTTTCTGTCTGGATAATCTATCCTACTGTTGAGAGTGGGATATTAAAGTCCCTGAGTATTGCTGTACTGTTGTGTATTTCTCCCTTCAGGGAGAAATCATTCTAAATTCTTGGGCAAATTGGCAAAGTCGAGAGGCTATGAAGATTCTTTGTGGAAGGAACAGATCAGGTGTTTTGAGGTATTGTGGCTTCTCCAACTTTTTATCAGATAAACAAGGGTGTCCCTTTCCTTGATCTTTTGTAAAAAGAAGTTGCTTACTGAGGCTCTAGAAACAACCAAACCTAGCCATTCACTTGGTTTTAGAACAACTCTTTTTGGGGATTTTTACAGTGTTTTAGACTTTGAAATAGAAAACCGTTTTGCAGAGCTGGCAGAGTTGATAACCTGGAAAATTAACATTTTGACAAAATTATGTTCCTTTCCTTTTTTTCCATTTTATGGCTCTGTGTGCAATATATCACCATCTACAGCCTTGCTAGTCGAGGGTATTCAGTATGTGCCCTCTCTGAATGATAAAAGGGTGGCCTGTATTCAAATGGGGGAGTGTGTGTGTTTGAAAGAAGGGAAAAACAGGTGGGGATGGGCAGGGCCAGCTAAATGAGAGAGAAATCAAATGCCAGAGTTAACGGGAGGGCTGGCCAGGATAAATCATCTGAATCAGAGAATTGTGCCTCAGTTCTCCCTTTTATATAACAATCTTGTAGGAAATATAAGATAACCTAACGAAAGGACGGATATCCATACTGTATATGAGAAATTTTCCTATATCCTCCCAGCATTATATAGCATGAGTCTGACCAAATCCCATAGTTGTGATGCAAAAGGATGTTAAACTGCATGCATAATACTTTGAGTCACTTATTTAAGACCAAAATATGGTTTATTTTTAGCTGTTACTACTGTGGGATACATTCCTCTTGGAACATAAAAGTATCCAAATAATGAAAGTATTTTAAGGTTGACTACATTAAGTAGTTAAATAACTTTCGAGTCTGGCTGGCCGGGTCCAGAGCCCAGCCCCACAACTTCCCAGCTGTGTAACTTATGGCAAATGGCTTAATGTCTTTGAGACTCGGTTTCCTCATCTATATAAAATGCAGTAATAACACCTTTCCCACATGTTTGCTGTAAGGACTAAGTGAGAAACTAGATGTAAAGCACTTAGCACAGTGCTTGGGATATAGCAATCACCAAATAAAAAATAGTTATTGCTATTAAACTACAATTATTTTAAGTGCTTACTACTGCTGGGTTGATTCTCTGTGTGTCTTTTCCTGCTGCTCTATTCATTTAAAATAAGATAAAAATTACTATATATATGTAATAAATGTATATAATATATATATTCTATAACATATATATTACTGTTTTTTTAAAAAAAAACCCTCCCTAAATCTTTCTATCCTTTCTAAAGTGTATCTATTCAAATCTCAGTCTCCACCTAATAAATTCTTAGAACAACTGAGTTTTCTGTGGATGATTTCTGTAAGAAATGACAAACCATACCATTTTTTTAAAAAATAGATTTTAGCAGAACGCTACGTGACTTTAGCCTGTTTCAGTTATCGATTGTTGCGTAACAGCTGTCCTGGCCTGAACTCACAATCGTACTCTTGCTCCTGATGACTGCAATTTGGACAGGAATATAGGCTTAGCTTGTCTCTGCTCTACGGGGTGTCTACTGAAGCTGGACCTTCTGAGGTGGTTCCTTCAGTCACATGCCCGACAGCTCAGCGAAAACAGCGGGGCGCTGGCAGGAACAGTGCTCCTGGGGCCTATGTCCAGGGCTTCAGTTCTTGTTGGTCAGGTTCCAAGCTCGTCCCCACATCCCCTCCCCAGGTGGCCTCTCCCCCAGGGTAGCTGTCCCTCTTATGAAGCAGCTCAAAGGGAGAAAAGACTCCACCCCTGGATGTGAGGAGCTGCATGTGATACCATGAGACGAGAAATTGCTGGGGCCGCCTTAGGAGACAAGTTCCCACAGCCTCCTAAGAATGCGTCCATCCAGCCCTCGGCCAGTTAGTCTCCTGATTTCTGCTTTGGAATAAACCTCCCCCTGAATAGTCTACGATCTTCTGCAGTGACATATAAACACATTCCCAGGTGAACACCCATCTTTCATTCAATCCAGATACTTTCTCCACACAATCTTTGTAAACAGAAAATACAGATTCCAAACCATCTTGGAAATTGTGTCTGAGGCAGACTCTAAAAGGAGGAGATTATAAACCCAGATGGGCAAACAAATTGCCCATTTTGGTTAAACAAATACACCAACCTGAAGAAGTTCTATTTTATGGACCTATCTTCGCACCTGTAGGTGGGCATATTACACCAAGAGGTGTAAGATATGTGCAGAAGCGGCCACATTGCATTGCAGTTTGTTGTATTTTTGGTTTTGAGCACATGACGTATTTTGTCATGGGGCTTGTCCCGTGAAGGTGCCCAGACTTACTTGGAATGTTTCTATAGCCTGCAGCACCCACTGTACTGAGGCTGGGCTGGTTCCCTGGCCATTCCATCAAGGCCGAAGCTGCTGGGGGTCCAATCTGGACTCACAGAACCAGATGTTTTCAGTGGGCACACACAACATGATGAATTCGCTACCCACAAGGTTTTGCTGACGTGAAAGAGTTCTTTACATTGTTCGCTGAGGACTCAACTGCATCGCAAGTGCCCTGGTTTTTGGCAACATTGCTAAAATTCTGATTACGTTCTTAAGAGACCAGAATATTAATTTCAGCATGGCAAAATCATTGCTGTCTTCTCAATGCCTCTTGTCTCTGGAAGCACTCTGAGAGTGAAATCTTCAAATAAACATAGTCTCCTAATTGTACCTCATCACGCAGATGGCTTAGGAGAGGAGTCACTGCTAATTCAAAAGGAGCTCTTCTCCCCTGCTTTGTACTTCCATTAATGTTTTCTGCCAGATTTTGTGCCCTTCTATTAGAATAGAGGGAGGTCCATCAAGAGAAATTACACAACTTTGTTTAAAATATTTTGTAATACCAGGGCACCTGGTGGCTCAGTTGGTTGAGCATCTGACTCTGGTTTTGGCTCAGGTAATGATTTTAGGGTCATAGGATCAAGCCCCGCATCAGGCTTCGTGCTCAGCACGGAGTCTGCTTGAGATTCTCTTCCTCTCCCTCTCCCTCTGTACCACTCTGCCCCTGTGTGCTCTCTCTCTCTCTCTCAAAAAAATAAATCTTTAAAAACATAAAATAATTTGTAATACAATAGGTTTTGTAGGTCGAAGAAAGGCGTATTGTACTTTAAGCCCCTTCTTTACTCCCTTCCTTTTTTCCTCCCTCCTTCTCTTTCCCCCAGGATAACTGAGTGCCTTCCATGTGAATTCAGTATACTACAAGCTGTTGGGGTACAAAGATGAAGGATACCCAGCACCTACTCTCCAGGGAGTTAAGTTCTCAGGATAATCAGTGGATCACTGGAGGGCTTGACCAATTGAGGGTCAAGGGTGTGATACTCTAATCCCAATACAGAAGTTATTCTTGCGAGCGTACCCTGGATTCCGAACCAGTGGGAGGGAAAATGGAGTTCTCTGGGAGACTTCTGGAAATGGGTCCCACCAGGTATACCTCAGCCTGTCCCCGCTTGGCCCTTGATTTGGCCTTTGAGGTCCCTCCACTGAACTTCTGGGCTCTGCACATTCTCTGCGAAACAACCTAACACTTCACAGGTGGAATTAGGTGCTGCTTTCTCTTCTCATGCTAGTATTCTCCCTCCTCATTACAGAAAATAAGACGACTCTTATTTTAAACTTACAAGTCGAGATTGCTGTGAGGATTAAAGATACACATCAGAAGTGCTACTTTTCAAATGACGAAGCATTACACAAATGTAAAGATTGTTGATACCGTTCACCTGTCTGGTAGAAGCAGCAGGGAGACTCAAAGCTGTCTGAGAAGCTTGAGCTCTGGTTCCCCGGCACTTCGGGGCTTTGGTTGTTGACAAGTTCTGGTGGGTTTTCGGTCCTTCTGGCATAAAGGTTGCGTTGTTTCCAGGTACCCACACATGATCTCAGTCACTTCAGCCTTTGACTCATGTTACTATGGCCACAGAGTGGAATTGCTCAAGAGGTGCTCCCAGGGCTGACAGTTTTTATAGTACAGAGAAAAGTCTCTGATTTGTTTGATATTTATATTGTGTCCTCAGCTAGCTCTAATTCACGGTCCATTTCAAGAGCAGATGGCTTTTAAAAAACTAGAAGCCACAATATGGAAGTGGTGGCAGAGGTAAGCATATTCATTTCCTATTGCTGTGTAATAAAATACCCCAAATTCAGGGGCTTCACACAACAAACATTTATTGTTTCTCAGCTCGAGCAGGTCAGAAATTCACAGGCAGCTTAGCTGGGGGGCTCCAGCTCAGGCTGTCTGTTAGGTGGCACTCAAGCTGTAGACCAGGGCTGCAGTCAGACAAAGGGCTGACTGGGGCTGGAAGAGCCATTTCCAAACTTACCCTTGTGGCTGTTGTCGGGAGGCCTCGGGTCCTCCCTGGTGACCGGTAGAATTTCCTTGCCATGTGGACCTCTCTACAGGATGAAAGCAAAGAAGGCCTCCCCCAGAGCAAGTGATGAGAGAGAGACAGAGAAAGAGAAGCCACAGAGTTATGACCTAGTCTTGGAAGTGAGATATCATCATTTGTGTGAGAGGAAACTATACAAAGGCATAAATACCAGGAGGAGAGGGTAGTAGGAAACGTCCTGGAGGACATTCTCTTTATCCTCACCTACTGCTTTATTCCTTTAAAATAAAATAAAAAGGGGTGCCTGGGTGGCTCAGTTGGTTAAGCATCTGCCTTCAGCTCAGGTCATGATCCCAGGGCCCTGGGATCGAGTCCCACATCGGGCTCCCTGCTCAACGGGAAGACTGCTTCTCCCTTTGTCTCTGTCTTTCCCCCCTGCTTGTGCTGGCTCTCTCTCTCTCTGTCTTTCAAATAAATAAATAAATTCTTTAAAAAATAAATAAGATAAATATAAAATATATATATATTTTAGTAGTCAAGAAAATGAAATAAATTGAAGAATTATTCAGATTTAGACCTATATATAAGGTTGGAGGTGAATTTTTCTGTCTTTGAATTTATCCAGACTTGGGCACACCTGAGCTTCTGTTGTAATTATCTCATAATATCTATTAGAGCTTTAGCAGCGCTTATTCCTCTTCAAGGATAGTTGCAAAGTTAAAAAAGAAGACACCCTGCCAGGGGCGCCTGGCTGGCTCATTCAGTTAAACGTCTGCCTTCGGCTCAGGCCATGATCCCCTGGGTCCTGGGATTGAGCCCCGCGTTGGGCTCCCTGCTCAATGGGGAGTCTGCTTCTCCCACTCCCTCTCTCTCTGCCTCTCCCCTCTGCTCATGCTTTCTCTCTCTCTCAAATGAATAAATAAAATCTTTTAAAAAGAAGAAGAAAAAGAAGAAGAAGAAGAAGAAGACGACGATGACGACACCCTGCCAAGCAAGCTTGTAGGAATTTATAATCCAAAATAGGGGTCAGCAAATTTTGTCTGTAAAGTGCAGATAGTAAAGTATTTTAGGCACTGCCAACCATCCAGTCTCTGTTGCAGCTGTTTAATTCGGCCATTGTAGCACTAAAGCAGCCATAGAGACTTCTGAATTACAGTTACCATGTGGTTGTTCCAATAAAACTTTATTTATAAAAACAAGTTCTGGGCCGGATTTGGCTTAGAGGCCATAACTTGCTAACCCCTGATCTAAAAAGAAAACTATAGAATACTAAGTCAGAAGCTTCCATCTAGAATCAGTGTAAAAGATAAAAGACTTACTTTTCTCTACCAGTTTCTCTATCAGTTTCATTTTATGGGTTTACTGATTTGTTCTATAAAATGTGTGTAGGTAATAAAAAGGAGCTATAGGAGGTATAAAAAGACACAGAACACTGAATAATGAAACAGTGAATGGAATCAGGCTACCCTTTAGTTATTTGCATTCTATTCCCTTATTGAAGTGGAATAAATGATTTTTGAAATCATGCACAGTAGGCAATAAGACAAAATCATTCCCTAGTCAACTTCTGTGCTCTCCTGTCCCCCGCCCCAATCTAGCTGCCACTCCTGCAGAATTACCTTTCAATGATTGCTTTTTATTTTTTTAGAAGATTTTTATTTATTGATTTGACAGAGATAGAGACAGCCAGCGAGAGAGGGAACACAAGCAGGGGGAGTGGGAGAGGAAGAAGCAGGCTTCCAGCAGAGGAGACTGACGTGGGGCTCGATCCCAGAACGCCGGGATCATGCCCTGAGCCAAAGGCAGACGCTTAATGACTGAGCCACCCAGGCGCCCCTCAATGATTGCTTTTTAATTCTCTGACAGGCGTCAAAACAGATGTTGAGTGCCTTAAACAGAGTGAAGTTCCCTGCAAGTATTTTTTTTTCCTTCCAAATTATTAAAACAAGTGGTGTCTTGGAAAATATCCAAGAAAAAAATTGTGACTCTCATGAGATAATTGACAAGAACCTGGGGTGCTCTAAAATCTAGGTTGGGAATTATTGGCCTAGGGAATTGGGAAAAAGAAATTGAGACTGGCAGGTAAAAATCTGTGCATTAATATTTTATTAGATTATGCTAAAAGTTCTGTTCCATCATCTGGGTTTTACCTTCTGCTACTGCCACTCAAAAATCCTTATTATTTAGACTTCCCTGAGGAGCCTATTAAGAGTTTTACAACTTTTTTTTTGTTAATTTTTTCATTATAAGAAAATGTATAACAGTTGTGGAAAATACAGAAAAGAATATAAATTATTCATAATCCAACTAGCTAGAAATGACCCCTATTAAGTTTTTAGTCTGCTTCCTTTCCATATGTTCTTGGATATTTAACATAGTTGATATACAATTTTTATCCTATTTTTCTTTATTTTTTTATTTAAGATTTTACTTATTTGAGAGAGAGTGAGGGAGAGAGAGAGAGAGAGCATGAGCTGGGGGGAGAGGCAGATGTAGAGAGAGAAGCAGACTCCCCGCTGAGCAGGAAGACTGACATGGGGCTCGATCCCAAGACCCTGAGATCACGACCTGAGCCAAAGGCAGACGCTTAACCAACTGAGCCACCCAGGCACCCTTATCCTACTTTTCAGTCTGCCATTGTATCATAGGCTTTACTTAATGATCCAGAGGATAAATGGCACTCTACAATGTGGACGTTCCATATCTTAGTAATTAATTACCCAAATTAGTTGAGTTGCTTGAAAATTTGTTGTCATAAATAACATTGCCATAAACATCTTGTAAATAACTCTTTGAAGACGTCTTTGATTATTTCCTTATAAACATTGTGTAGGGGTAGAATCCCAGGGTGTGGGTATATTAACATCTTGTCTCTTGATGAGTACTAATAAATTGCTTACTAAAAGGCTATAGCAATTAATATATCCCCCAGTAGAATGTAAAAGCATTGAGCATTATTAATTTTAAAATTGTATCTATTGTTACTTTAATTTGCATATTTTTGTTACTAATGAGATTGGGAAAATACATTCGTTAACCTTTGCTTTCTTCCTTTAAAAATTATTCATTTTCCTTGCCCATTTTACTGGGTTTGCTAATATTTTTCTTATATATTTCTATGGTTTCTTTATCCAGCATGGCTCTTAAGCTATTGTTGGATGTTTTGTCAAAAATATTTTCTTGGCTTGTCATTGCCTTTTATTTAAAACAAAGTATGAAAAATTAAAAATTTTGCCTAGGAAAATTACCAGTATTTTTCTTTTTTATTTCTTCCATTGCTTTTAATCTTAAGAAATCATTTCCCATCCTATATTATCTTCGACCATGCCTTATTAGGCCTTCTAACTTCTTAGTGATTTTATGTTTTTCCATTTAATTCTTTCAGCCACCCGGAGTTAATTTTGATATAACTTTGCCAGGATCTAAAGGAATGCATGGTATAGACACATACAGTCCTCTTTAACTCACAGGCTGCTCTTTAGGTCTCCCATTGTTCTTGGCTTTACTTCAGGGTTTCTTATTACCTGAGGCAGCATTTTTCATCTTGGGACTTTTGGTGTCTGGAGTGCCCTGTGTGGCAAAGTGCCTGCATTCTTTTCATTTCTCTTTCTTCCCTCCACAAGGCTTAGTAATACTAGCAACTCCACTCAGACTAGCCTGGGCCCATACCTCCTTGGAGGAAGCTGGCACATTCTGGGTTTCATTTAAAAGATACTCAGAAGGCTCACTTCCCTAAAGATGTCTTCTCTGAGTTTTTGTTGATGCCAGATAATCCTGCTATTTCTTCTCTTTGCATTGAACACTGCCCTCTCCCAGAGGACTTTCTGAAAAATGCATGTTCACCTCAGCAGATACCAGAGTGTGTTAGTCTCCTGTGGTTGCCGTACCAAAGTACCACCATGTTGTGTCTGGAAACAACAGAAATGCATTCTCTCACCGTTCTGGAGGCTTGGCGTCCATCCTCCCTCTGATGGCTCCAGGGAGGAGACTTCCCTGCCTCTTCCCAGCTGCTGGTTGCTGCCAGCAATCCTTCTGTTTGTTGGCTGGCAGCTGTGTCTCTCCAGTCCCTGGCTCCACCGTCCCACAGCCTTCTTCCCTCTGTATCTGCATGTATCTGAGTTTTTGTGTCCAGATTTCCCTTTCTTATAAGGACACCAGTCATTGGATTAAGGCCCACCTGAATCCAGTATAACTTCATCTGAATTTAACTGATTACATCTGCAAAGACCCTATTTCAAATAAGGTTACATTCTGAGGCTGTAGGGGAACATGAATGTTGGGGGATGTTATTGATCCCAGTACACACAGTAAGTGAATAGTACTCTCCCATTATTTAGTTTTATTAGATCACATCTCTGTTTAACAGTTGATATGCGGCCACAAGAAAATCCTGGGATTCTCTGTGAGGAGGCAAAGGGAGAAAACACGGAGAGTCAGGGTGTGGGAGGCATATGGAAGCAATGTCAGATCCCACCCCTGTGCCTATCACTGGTCCTATAACAAGATAAAATTAAATCCATATGTGTTTTGCTTTCTCAGGAATTTGTTTGCATTTGAAGTGGAGAATCCAAGTGTTTAGTTAGGTTGATCAGTATCTTCCTTTTCTATTAGTAACACATATAAACTAGTTGATGGTTAAGTGAAAGGATAAAATAAGTAATCCAGGGGCACCTGGATGGCTCAGTCAGTTAAGCTTCTGACTTTGGCTCAGTTCGTGATCTCAGGGTCCTGGGATCCAGCCCCGCATCAGGCTCCCTGCTCAGCTGCGAGTCTGCTTCTCCCTCTGCCCCTCCCTCTGCTTGTGCCTGCACTCACTCTCTCTCTCTCTCAAATAAATAAAATCATTGAAAAAATGAGTAATCCATTGGAATGATTCAGGTGATGGTTCGATGTCAAATCTTTTTGGTTTTCAAAAAATACATAATATAAATTAATGGTAATTGCAAGTATATGATTTTCTCATATTTGAAATCCACTGACATGAGTTGTAACTGCTAAATTTGGGAGGAAGAGAAAATATTTCACTTTGACTATTTCCTAAATAGAGGGAAACCCTAAGATTCTATTATTTTAAAGGGAAGAAATGATGACAGATTGGGGAATTCATTTTGCTAATAACAACATTTTGATTCTTTTTAGTAAAAGGCGATTGTAGAAGCTGAAAAAATGCCAGTAGCCTTTTTCTTCCATTATAAGTAATATGGCAAATAAAAAAATCTTAATGAAATTTGTATATCTATTGATTAATTTTATGAATTGCTCATTTTTGAGAAATGTGTGATATGTCCCACTATTATCTGGTTTATAAAACACAAGTTTATTTCCTTTTTGAAATATTGGCAATATTTAAAAATTTTTTATTAAAAGCAGTATGAAATATTTTTAAATGAAGAAAAAGAATATAGTTGTTCTTTCTTCTGTTAGCTTGTTCCTGATATCCACAAGTATTGTGAGAGTTCCTACGTTCATCCTGAGTGCAGAAGTAAAGGTCTCCTAGGTGCACACAGCTTGTTGAAACACACATCCTCATTCTACCTGTGAGATGACACTCCCTGCTTTAAAATTCTATTAAACACAATAAATACTTTCCTGGAGTAGAAGGCTTTGTGGTTTAGTGATTCAACTCTTTCTCAGTGCTAGAAGCCTGGGTCCTCAATCAGTGCCACAAGAAAAAACTTGTTTTATGTCATCCCTGATCAAAAAAAAAAAAAAAAAAAGGTGTGTGTCGGGGGGGGGTGTGCCCGGCTGGCACACTCAGTTGAGTCAAAACTCTTGGTTTTGACTCAGGTGGTGATCTCAGGGTCATGGGATCAAGCCCCAAGTCGGGCTCTACACTGGGTGCAGAGCCTGCTTGAGATTCTCTCTCTCCCCCTCCCACTGCCCCTCCCACTTGTGCGCTCTCTCTCTCTAAAATAAATAAATAAATCTTTTTTTAAAAGAGGCATTTATTTTATGCCCACTGAGTAACTGAGTACAGGTTATAGGTCTAGAAGACAATATGGTCTAAAAAGCTCCTAAAAAGCCCATAACCGAAATGAAAAAATAATGCACAGAAAAGCCCGATACGAACACTTAACAAATAATGCTAGGTTGGACCTTATTTGACTGGTTTTGACCTGTAAAAATGTTACTTCACATCATTCAGCCTAAAAGTTCACAACCAGTTACTGGCACACACCTGAACTCTGCGCGTCCTGTCCGTGCGGAGCTGTTGCGCACAGAGGCCCGTCCGCAGCTTAGGAAGCGCGGGCCGGCGGCGTTTCCCTGGGAGAACTGCACGATTATGCGGCCACGGCCGCCTCTTTGCTTCTGCACCCCACCCCACCCCACCCCCGCCTCTCCTTCGGCGACATTACTTTCACATGTGGGGATTTTCTTTCCTCCTAAGCGTATCCTCACTTTATTTGGAATACTTTCCTCTTCCTCTCTGCTCTTGGCCAAAGGAAAATCTCTCCCTTCTCCCTCACTTCCCTTCCTTCCTTTTTTCTTTGTATTCTTTCTGTCTCTTTCCGTTCTACCGTGAATCATGGTCACGTAGTTGATGGCTGTAAGGCCCAGGAGCAAAGTTAGTGATACATTCATATGAGGAAAAGAGAAAACTATAAATTTTGTTGTGAAACAGTAATAGTCTAGATCTGGTAACAATAAAAGCCCTATAAAGTCACTTTATAATCTCTGGAAAGTTCTCTAACCATTAACTCTTTTTAATTGAATGTGCTTTTTCTCAATAATCCCTATCCCAAAAAGAAAATAATCTGTACTTGAGAGAAAGAAATACTGTTTCTTTTTTTTTTTTAAGAGTTTATTTATTTGAGAGAGAGAGCACGTGCGTGCACAGAGCAGGGAGGGAGGGGCAGAGGGAGAAGCAAACTCCCCGCTGAGCAGGAAGCCCGATGTGGGGTTCCATCCAGGACCCAGGGATCATGACCTGAGCCGAAGGCAGATGCTTAACCGACTGAGCCACCCAGGCACCCCAAGAAATACTATTTCTAAGGCTGTTTTATTGCTTTCTTGTTTTTTTAAACCAATATCAATAATTCTATAATTCATATTAGCAATTTCTTTTTCTTTCTTTCTTTCTTTCTTTCTTTCTTTCTTTCTTTCTTTCTTTCTGCTCTGGTGTACTATTTTAGCTACATGAAATCGACTTGTCATGTAGCTTATCTGGGAATTAAACTACCATTTATAATATTGTATTTATGAGTTAGTAAGTCAGTTACCTTTTAAAAAGTTTTGGAATACAACCTTTCGGTCATTTGGGATTTCCTTTAGTACAAACTGGATACCTACGGGGGAAAGAAACACAAGATTCATTATAATGTAGTGTACTGGAGGAAATGAATTTTGAAATTAGACTTAATAGAATTCGATAGCCAGAGATTGCCAAGAGGAGAAGGGAAAGAATTAATAGGAAACCTGAGCAAAAAATAAATAATGAAACCAGTTGTGCATAAGGGAAGAGCAAACAAATCTCTCTGACCACAACTGAGGGAAGAATGGTTGGAGCGGCAGTGGGTTACTCCTTAGAGGGGAATTCGGAGCTTGTTACTAGCATCTCTGTAAAGACAAATTTATTAAGCTAGATAGAGAGTAGTGACAACTTCTTACACCATAGAGGAATTCAATTCATGGGAGCCAAGAGTAGAAATATCAGTCTATTCTCAGATTCAGCTTCTCATTGTCATCAATAAGCAAATCTGTATTCCTGATGCATCCGTAATATGTTTTGCATTATTACTTCTTGTTAGAAATGATTTTTAATTAGAGTTTTCTTTTATAACATTAGCACCATTTAAAAATATTAATTGAATTGGTCATTAAGTAAATGATGACAATTCTAGTCACTACCAGAGGACATATCTAGGAGACCCTTAAGCAACTCTGGTCTCTTACAAAGTTAGCCTGGCTGGTGCAGGTGGATGGGGGAAGTCAAAGATTAATTCAGGCAATTATGTACTAATTACTGATCATTTTATATTAATCACTGAACACCTGCCAGGTATTTGGAAACTGAGGAAGCCAAACATGATGAGATTGACAGATGAAACAGATGAAATTGGAAACTAATGTAAAAACTAACATCCATAAGAATTATTTTGAAAAGGTAAAAAAAAAGAAAGACTCATTCTTATATTTTAAAATAATTTCTTTAGTTTCCTACTATCGTCAAAGGGCATTTACTGTAAGTGCTATATTGTGTGTGAAAATGTTTTATATGTCTTACAAGTAACATTTAAAGACTCAATCCTCACTTCTAGGTTTATATGATTTATAGACCACTGTATAGTAAGAATATATTGAGTAGAGCCTTTAAATCTCTGAATTATAGCTCTGAGAATATTGAGAGTACCTAATTTGTAGGAAAGTAGATATCTGTGAGTTCAGGAAATATAGTAAATGCTGAAAATTTTTGATACAAGGAACAATTACACAATCTTTTTGCACAATTACAAATTTATCTTGAAACTTTTTGCTTCTGAAGTTGTTATAAAGTAATAATGCTTGCAGCAATGCAATTATTATCAAAGCTCAACTTTGGTGAAGATAATTCTTCGAGTGCCTGGAAGGGCTAACTTAGGCAGACAAGTTTGGTACAGGTTCTTTAGGGACCCTAGAGTTTCATAGATTCTTACTAATTGTGGTTGGCACCGAGTCAGTTTGGATTATTGAGCCAAGGTGTGGCAAAGGTAAACAAAGGAAGCAGGTGATACATACTAAAGGTGCTATAAAGTCAACTTCAAAGTGTGTGACATCACCGTAGACTTCTGGAAAATAATAACAGATGGACCAGCCTAGCTGCAACTATCATGGGTAGGAAGAAGTGCTTTTGAACCAAAGCTTTATACTGACGTTGTTTGAAATAGTCATCAACAGCACTGGCTCCGCAACCAGCTGCTGTCCTCATGAGTCAAACCATCTTTGCGGAAAGGGCTTTGTATTCCCTCACCCAGTAAACCCTGACTGAGCATCTGTGATGTGACAGATGTGGTTACATGCCATGGCAAAAACAGAGAGAATCATACACACGAGCTCCCTAAGGAGCTTGCTCTCTGAGATAAAAGAACTTACTCTGTGAGAGCAAGAGCCATCAATGATCATAACGAGAGCCAATATAGCAAAACCACCTGTAATGTAGGGTGTTTAAGGGAGCTTTGTTTGAAAAGGTAGACTGGGTCCAGAAGATGGAAGAGCTTCCATGCTGGACTATTTATTCTATACCCAGGGCCCACCCATCTGATGGTTTTCAAATAAGAGAATACACTAGAAAGATCAATCTGTTTGTGGTGTTAGAGCGGGTTGGAGGATGCAGAAGAGAGGAGGTAGCAGAGGATAGCTGGAAAACTCTCGAAACTGAAAAGATAATGAAGTTTGGGAGTAGGATAATGGTCAGTTGAATGGACGAGGGTTTCAGGTATTTCTACCCCATCACTTCTTCCTCCAAAGGATTTACAGTTTATATCCAATTAACAATGTAAAGGTGAAGATTAGAAAACTAAAATATATAATGTGATATAAAATAATAATGTGATAAGACCAGAAAGACAATTACTTAACAGAATTATGCACTCACAAAGTTCTGTATCATTACTAAAATTGATTCACGATCAGATACACAGTCCTCATTGTCTGAAAGACAGCAAGTGAGGAAAAGAAAAGCTTTTTTTGGCACTTAAGAAGGAGGGAAATTTCTCCTTTCGGGCCCCATAGAGACTATTAAGTAGGATGGTGGCTAACACCCTTCTCAGCTTCCCTGCAATGTGTCTGACAAAGAGTTCTTATGTGGCTGAGGCTTTAGTGTCTCTCAAAGCAAGCTCAGGTGTGGTAACAAAGGAGCGCTTGACCAGTGATCAGAGGTGGGGCGATGGGAGCAGGAGAGCCCAGGATGACTCCCCAGGGTTGTCCATGGTGATTTAGGGTCAGTTTTCTACACTCGTACCTATAATCATTTTCTTCTTGCTTCTTGCCTGCCCCACGGTAATATAATCACCGCTAGCTTTGTTTTGTGTTGCAAATTTTAAAAACTCTCTCTTGCATTATTAATTTGTTATTTATGAGCTTGGGAAGGTCATTAGACAGTCTTTCTCTGTGGATTAGATATGCCATCAATAGAAAAGCTACATTTGCTCTTCTCTGCCATTAGGTTATAGGAACTTGGGTAGCCTTAAAAGGAAAATACCAACAATCAAGAAAATTTCTTTTACATTTTAACAATGAAATTGTCCAGCTTGAATGTTTTGAAGAGAAATTGAAAAAAATACCATGATCTTTGGTTCCTCCAAGTGAGTGAATGTCCAATCATGCATGAAACATGAGTCCCCTACTGAACGTGAGCCCCTCCGTGAGACACAGACCTCGGTTTGTCAGTTGTCCTGGCGTTTGGGACAGTTATTCCCAGGCTGTTTTGGTCCCTCATCCTCTTTGCTCTTGCCCAGAATGAGATCCTTCCTTCCTCTGGGAACACCAGTAATGAAGCCAAACTTTGTTGAGCCCAGCCTGGCTCTGGGTTGGCTTCATAGTTTCTTGGTCATGGAGAGTGATCCCAGATGACCAAAATTTGCATATTATTGGTTCTGAGATAGCTTGATTCAATTTCACACACTCCATAGTACCCAAAGCCTAGACTTCACACAATGGAATGATCATGGCAAAGGTCCCCAGGCTTTGTCGGAGAGAAGATGATCTGCATTCCAGTGGTCAGATATGAGGGGAACTTGGACATTCCGCCCCACACAGCACATTGGGAGATGGCCCCCAGCCTTCAAGCTGCCATTTAAAACATTGAGGGTCCCAGGAGGATGAAGGCTGACTGGACCAGAGAGTGTTACTTTTTATAGAAACATTAAAAAAAAACAAAAAAAGGATGAGTAGACGGATGATCTTTGCAACCAGTAGATGGCAGAGTTTCCGCGTTAAAGCTATTACCATTTGCCGGTGCTCAATACTTCTATTAATGTCGGAGTAATCTTTACGTAGCTAAAACTCCGAGGATGTTTTGGATTTTTAAAACTTGAATGAATATAGAAAGTTAGATTTCTATCTCCAGCCAACTGTGATCATGAAACTCATCTGCTGAGAATTTGAAATTAGTGTCTGAACTGGGAGCCAGGTGGGTTCTGTACTCCCATTTCTGCCATTCTTGTTTCTATATCATTTCACAGTTGAGCCTGATAAATACGCCAGCTCAAAGTAACATCTGTATGACGCCTAGTAAGCTGTTATGCAGGGAACGTTAACTGACATTCGTATGCAGAATTAGAATAGCTCGTACTTACTGAGTATGTGCTAGTACTAAGCTACTGAGCATCAGCTAATTTTAATGAGCATCAGCTAATTCAATTCTCATGACAGTCTGGTTATGATCCCTGTTTTGCAGATGAGGGAGCTGAGGCTCAGAGAAGTTATGTAACTCGCCAAGGTCACATGCTAATGGCAGGGTTGGTATGACCTGAAATCTGTGTGTATCACAGCTCTATTTCATCTCCTATTCAGCTGAGAAAAATAGAAGTCTGACTATGACATTGCTTCCGAAAGAAACACCATTCTGTAAAGCTAATACCCTTGGCTTCCAAGGTAAATAAATGTGGTATTTTATCTGTTTGTCTTCTGGAGTTAGGACAGATTTACGTGGCCTTGTGGTGACCCCGTCATTATTTGCCTCTTGGTGAGCCTTGGTATAGAAGTCAGACTTCGGAACCGTGCACCTGGGGCATCAGCAGGCCCCCAGTTCTGTCAGCCTCATGGTTTCTCAGAGCCATTGTCTCTTCAAATCTGCAGTGAGGGGACTGCGCCAGGTAATCTCGAGGACCTTTTCAAGTCTAGAATGTTCTGATGGTGTGTGTCCACAATCTGAGCTGCTCAGGAAATGGTAGCTCTCTACCGTTTAGAGGTCGCAGCAGAAAAATACTACATAGACTGTTAGCTTGTTAGCAAATTACAAGTTTCTTTCTTTCTTCATGGCCAGGAAACTTCCGTAGCTGTACAGCCACTGCCTTGATTCAAAAGAGTGGTTCTAATACCCGGTGTTTTAAGCTCTCATGAGGAAGTCATTCAATGCGGCGGGAAGCCCCTTCAGGAACTTCGAAATCCCAGTTCCAAGGCACAGAACACATGGAGAGTTCTTCGAGTAGACAATAGATGGCGGCACAGCGTCAGTTTGCACCCTGCCGCTAAACCTACGCCTTTCGCGTCACGTTTTATTGTTTTACCCGTACATTATCTCTGAAGCAGGAACTACTAGATAAGGAGGGGCACCTGGCTGGCTCTGTCCCTAGAGCACGACTCTTCATCTCGGGGTCGTGAGTTCAAGCTCCACGTTGGGTGTAGAGCCTACTTTAAAGGAAGAAGGAAAAGAATTGTCAGATAAAGACACTCCTTTAACTCGCTTTATATTGGGCTACAGGTATTAAAATGCTTGAGGGGCAACTTGATGAAATAGATCAAATTAGGAAAACCTGAAGCAGATTTATAGGAAGCAAATGAGGCTTATGTTTCAAGGGCCACTCCCAAGGCTTTAGGAGAGGTCCCAATGTTATAAAGTTTGAAAAAGATATCTTGTTTTCTTAAAGAGCCCCCCCTCACTTATATAAGCTTCAAGCACACAAAGCTTGGATTTGTCTGGAAATAGCACTGTGGCTTTTAACTTAGGAAAGGGTGGACAATCTTGCCATTCTTAATGTTCTACCAGCTTCATCTCCAGGGAAAAGGGCAATCTGGTTTTTAAAACCAAGCCAAATAAAAAGGAAACAGAATAATTGGATGAGCTGGCCAATGTTCCACTTATTAATGAGTCTGAGTTAAGTGAAGGAGTTAACACTGAAACTCTTTCATTTCTGGCAACAGAGCTGTGCTAAAATGAGGAAAGCACAGATTATAATTAGCAAATTAATACATTATCCCGTGCTAAAACTCCAGATCAGTATGATAGTGTGTGGGGGATTTTATTTTATTTTGTCTTTTTTTTTTTTAACTGAAGAGATAGTGTCCTTCATAAGAGACCAGTAGCGACTATTCACAAAGAAAACTGTACTTCCATTTACAAATCTTAACTTTCTCACCAGAGAGTCAAGCTCAGCGTTTCTTAGGACTACCTATGGCCTACCTGGGAGTTAAACTAAAATTTACCCTTTGGAAAAGAAAAATTAACCAACTTTCCTATTGGCCTTTCCCTTTACAAACATCGCTTACTAAGGTTGGCTTGTAGGCCAGGGTGATTTATCTCGTCTTGCTCCGTGTATAACTATTATTCAGAATAATAGTGCCCCCCTAAGAGCCCCTATGTCCACTAGGCCTTAATACGCTTGAGGGCAGATGGTGGGATTGTCCATCTGTGTACCTCGACATATGACACACAAAGAGATATAAAAATGCTTGCTGAAAGAATGAAGCTAAGTGTTGTTAAAAAGTTAACCACGTGGCCTAGGGACCCTCCAGCATGATTCTGTGTCTATTATATCTGCATAATATATTGTGAAGATTGGTTTCAGCAGACAAACTTGTATAATAAGTTTGCTGTGTGTACAAGTTCCGTGTCTGACACTCTAGAGAGGAACTAGAAATGCTCGTGGGGTGGCCTGGGCATCTGGGGTTGAGTGAGAAGTTGTCCTGAAGTTGAGCTCTGCTTGTGAAGCCCTCCCAGCCCACACATCTCGTGGCCTTCTTTATCTCCCCAACTGAGTCCTGGGGCCAAGTTTGAAATAATGGCACCTGTGACCAGGTGCACAGACCTGCTGCCTGTATCTGGGTCAGGAGGAGAGAGAAGTCAGCCAACACGTCCTCTGCCTCCTCCTCTCAAAGGCAGGTGAAAGGTTATTCGCCATATCACCAACACCCAGAATTTCCTGTTTCAGAATTATGGGCGAAGCAAGCACCATTCCTGGACTATCTGTAGTAGTCCCCCCCTCCCCCCGCATTCCTCTGGCCATTGAGAAACTAAACCTACCTTCTGTTTCTTCTGTGAATTATTAGAGCCTTGGATTTTTAGTTCTCTTTCCACTTCATTAGCATTCTTCACTCAAAGACCTTCTCCTGCTCCAGTAACTTTATTCCAGCCTTAATTATACAGTTAAGAAATGTATCAACGCTTGTATCACTTAGGATGCTCAACTGCAGACACCAGAGAACAGCCAACTCAAAATGGCTTAAAGAATAGAGCATTTATTATGTACTGTAACAAGAACTCTAGAGCTGGGGCAGGTCTGGGATTGGTTAATCCAATTGCTCAACCATATATTCGAAGACTCAAGCTCTCATATTTCTGTCCACTTTCTGCTCCATCTGTTCTCCTTTGGCTAATGCCACGCATGGTTCCAAGATGGCTGTCACATTCATCATATACAGGTATGACACTGGCCTACAAGGAAGAACTAGTTTTTTCTGTAAACCTTCTTTTAAGAGAAAGATCTTCCACTGATTCCTTCAGCAGACTCCCTCACATCTCATTGACCAGACTTGCACCAGATAATTCAGGCAAATTACAAACCATTTAGAGGGTCAGAGAGACATAAATCAATGGGATAATGTCAGCAAGAGAGATATGTGGGCATAAGCCTAAATCAGTTACTGGCGAGGGGAACAGGACACCAGGAATAGACCAACACAATGGACTACCAAGCCAGAAGGGGCTTCCTCTGAGGCACACGGAGGTTGGATATCTGAACAAAATCAGGTTTATTAGTGAAGAAAAAGTATGTGTGTGTGGGAGGGGTGAGGTGTCTGGGAGCTTGGATAAAGAAAATGGTTTTGGGTAGGAATCCACCAAGGTTGGCTAGAACACTCTGCCTTCATTGGTTTCCATTTCTTTTAACTCTAATAAATGTTACTAATCCTGGGAATGATTCCTTTTCCCTGGCATAGCCTAGATCCTTCTCCTAATGGATTTGGTTCTTACTTCATTTCCAATGTTCAGGAAATTTACAAATATCTCTTCTTTTCTTAAGAGCAATGACAGTAGAGCAACCAAGAAATCATAAAATGAAATTGGATTGCCCAAACTTATCTATAAATGTTATTTATCTACCTATCTAGCTCTGATTTGTTTTCTGCATCGGGTTTAAAAGAATTCTGTTGGCCACATGGCGAAGTCCTCATGGTTTATTCCTAAATGCGTATGAGAGTACCTAATTATCTACAATCCTGTGTAGGTTTTGAAGAATGATTCCTTATCTTGGCTACTTGGAAATATACAAACAGAAATGCGCCTTTGGGTTTCTTGAGTTTTCAGAGTTCTTGATAGGTGATTGACATAACTATGTTTCCATTCTTTACAGAGCTTTGGAGGTAGGGGATGGAGGCCATGTGGCTCCAGACTGCCAGAGATTTGCATTGCATCGTGGGGAATCCCAGCTCCTTCACACCACCGCTGATGTGCCTGGCCCTTTGCCTATGGAACCTGGAATGTTTAAAAAGGTAATGCTTCATTTCCAGTATTTGGCTCCGAGGAATAAACACTTTGGTGAACTAAAACATGGGAAAATAACCCTTGTCTGATTGAAAAGCACATACTTACAATGAATGTAAATTGTAAAAAGGTAATTCTATATCAAAGCACCAGGATAATAAATAATGAGTCTCAAGGGGTGAGCGTGAATCTTTGCTGTACGCTGCCTTCAGATGTTCTTCCTCATTGTCAGGAGTGCCTTTTGCCTGCCTTTTTTCTTTTTGTACAGACTGTGTTTTAACTCAAAGGCATATAAAGTAAATAGGACATCAGTATTTGGAATTCCCATAAAAACATTTATACTGCCTCCTACTGCGAGGATTTTAGAGTTGTTATTATATCAGCAGCTACTTCTTAATATCTAGATGTTTGCATAGAAAGTTCTGACTCAATTGTATTGCCTTAAAAAAAAAAGAGCTTTCCCCAATGTGGGAGATAGAGATGTATATGCATGTTAACCTCATTCATTCACTCATAAAAGGATATTACTCACATACTTGTCTGCGGCAGGAAAGCACAATGGTGTCTTTAGTCATAGTGCGAGAGCTGGTGGAGCTGCCAGGCTTTGAAGGTTGTACAATACTTTCTTGTTACAACCTACTGCTGTAAGATCAGCGACTGTTAGTAGTGAAAGATATTTTGTCATGAAAGAAATCCTCCCCCCACCAACAAGAAATTTGCTTTAGCAATGCTATATACTAGCAGTTAATTATTAGTGCAAGATGAGAAGTTTTGGAGATGGGATGCACAACAGTGTGAATAGACTTAATGTTGCTGAACCGTATACTTACAATGATTAAGACGGTAAATTTTATCTTATGTGTATTTTACCACAATTCAGAATAAAGAAAAATTTTAAATTACTTAGTGATGGAAGCAGTAAAAAAAAAAAAGACGTGATGAGATTGTTAGTTCATATTTTACATTTTATTAGAACATGATAAACGTAGGGAGGGAGGGGCTCCTGGGTGGCTCAGTGGGTTAAGTGCCTGCTTTCTGCTCAGGTCTTGACCCCAGGGTCCTGGGTTGAGCCCTGAGCCTGGCAGGCTCCCCTCTCAGTGGGGAGTCTTCTTCTCCCTCTCCCTCTGCCCCTCCCCAGGCTCATACTCTCTCTCTCTCTCTCTCTCATAAATGAAATCTTTAAAAACAAAAAAGGTAGGTAGGGAAATTCAATAGAGAAACTTTGTAACTCAAAGCAGCATTATATTAATCAGAGTATCCGAAATATAAAATTAACTTTTATAAAATGTTAAAATAAAAAATCAAATTTAAATTTAAAAAATTAGAAAACCTGGCTTCCTGTATGTTATACTTATATTCAAACTGGTTTCACATTTTGTCCTTCTTTCTTTATAAGAAATAGTTTATAACTGTAAACAAAACCTAATAAGTCTAGTCACTGGTCCTAGCTAGCGTTTCAAGTTGTTTCTTACTTATGTCCTTTAATAACTTAAAATAGAAATAATTGTGTAAGTATCATGCCATTAACTATCCTGTGATGTTTCCTCAAGTCCAGGAAACAATAGGCAGCAGCATTCAGAGCTGAGAGGGATGGCGAGAAGGGTGTGTGGGGAGGGCCCTTCTCCCATGGTTCATGGCGCAAAGACAGTCCTGTCTTCTTCACAGTGCTGATATGCCATCTGGGCATGGTCTCCCAACCCTTCCTTGCTCTCCTGGACTATGGTCAGGGAGCCCTGGGCATGGGGCAGCCTGCAGGGAGAGGCCCCAAGGCCAACCCAGAGCGTTTAGGACCGTGAGAGTGGGCAGGGACAAGGAGGCTTGCAGCCAGAGACGGGGGAACTGGGAACCCAGTGTAGCAGGGAGCCAGAGCGGGTAGAGAAGGGCAAGAAGGTGAAGAAGGAAACAGAAGCAGTCTGTCATTCTGGCTACACCATCTCCGAGTGTCACCTGAGATGGGATCAGCCAGGCAGTGCCTGAAGCTCTCTACTCGCATCACACCTTCCCCCTGAGAGATGGCCAAATACCCACAACAGGAAGGACTGGCTCTAAGGTCCACCTCTGGGTCTGCCTGTTGTCTCTTTCGGCCCTCTCCCTCCATCTCCCTGCCCTCTCTCCCCCTCCATCATCCCTCTTACTCCTGCTCTCTCTGGGCTCCAGCTCTCTAGATCTTTCTCATCTCCATAGTCTGCCAGGCCTGGAAGAAAAAGAGAAGCAGTGGAACAGACTTTCTCTGCCCTGCTGACGTGTTCTCAACTTCATCTCTCAAGATCATGGTGGAGAGGAGTCAGTGGATCATTCTCCAAAGGGCAAGCCATCCCCCAACACTGGCCTGGCCAGTGTCCTTAGGAAACAAAGGTTAACTCCGCTTAGATTCTGGGTGGTTCGTACCTACTGTGAGTGCCTGTGTGCCAGGCACGCCCCACACTTTCCAAAGCACACTTCTCTTAGTCTGCTCTGCAATGAGCTTGCTCACTTCCTTGGAGAATCAGCGCATTTATTAGGCCGGTTCATCAGGACCACCCTTGGCATCTTTCCCAGGCAAAAGGCCATAAATTCTCCTTAAGATTCCTGAGTTGATCCAGCCCTCTTGGTTATATGTATTTATTCAAATGAGTGTTTAAATTTTTATTTGCATTAAAGTTAAGCAATTTGCCTTTCCCCAAACAACCAGAATTTATTCATTCTATTTGTTCTGTACATTTTGTTACTGCATTTGTTTATTTAACATGCTGTTAAAATTCCCTAGACATTCCTTAAAGATGACAATACTATATTGAATCCTTCAATTAAAATAAGAAGACATTTACTATACCTGCTTGTGTAAACGGAAATATGGATTTATAATTACAAAGATAGTATTGCTTCTCAAACGCATACATACATCAAGTAGGGAAAAAAAGCATAACAAAAATCAAAAGAGATTTTACTAGAATTCAAATCTTAGATGGGAAAAATCACCAGGGATTTTATATTTATTTGTACAAAGCAATCTTTCCTTTAAATGGCCACATAAAATCTTTAGTCCATTTCACAGCAGAAGATATGTTTATGTAAAATGTTTATTTCTAACAGACCACTTTTTCATATTAGAGAAAAGCATGAGGAAGTGGTATCACTAAATGAAAACATATATTCTGTATATAAGTGACAATCATGCTGAGTAATTCTTTCTTTGCATGTAAGAGAGGATTAATATTGTAGATTATTATGTGTTTTGTTATATTTATGTTCTTATATTTATTATGTTATATTTTCTGCTTAACTTATTTCATAAGTGAAAATATCTTAATTCCGCTACAGGGAGGTATTTCTGGGACATGAAGGAACACTATTAATTAAAGCATTTCTTTAAAAAAGACTAGAACAAGATGCTGAGAAGTGTATTGTTAATTAACATCAGCGTCTTCAAAGAAGGCAATTACCTTAATGAGAATTTCTATGATTTCTAGTACAAAAATCATTTAATCCCTTTTCAATTATAATCACTTATTTTGATCTAGAAAATTGCATGTGACTATAGTGATTATAAGTAAAATTTTAATCATTCTGCAGCCAAGTTCAAACAAGTAAAATGGAATAAACAGGAACAGCAATTATTTGATTAATTCAAGCAAAAAACTATTTTGCTTTAACCATTTGGATTCTTTCATTCTTGATGACCTGGATAAAACCTCTATTTTCCATTATCCACAAGTGTGTGCGCGTGTACTTTTTAAAAGATAAAATAAGCCCCTGCCCCTCAAAAAAAAAGGGTAACCATAATCTATAGAGGAGAAGAAGTCTTGCCAAATCAGTGTTGTTCCTTCAGAAGTCACTTGTATGGATTTTGATTCTTGTCCATGTTCCCGCCCCCTCATTCAGAGAACACCCGGAAATCTCTAATCTCACTCTTTGAGATTGAGATGCTCCCAGTCATTGAAACAGACAGGAAGCCGCTTTAGTCTCAGCTAGCTCAGAGATGGCTCTACCACAATCACTTTTGACAGCTTTTTTATGGCCTAATTCATCTTACAATTGTTAAGGTGGAGCATCTTCCCGTTTCCGGCCTGGTTATTCTAGTTTAGTCAGAAGTATAACAATCCAATTTAACAAGCACCGGTTGAGGTAGAAAAGAAGAAAAAACTATTTTCTAACACTTTCATTTTCCGTGGTGGTTGACCACTTTGAGAGGGGATGTCCCATTTCCCTGCCATCCCAAATCTCTCTCTCTCTCCCTCTCCCTCTCTCTAGCTGCTCCACATGGGTCCACTGATTTTGCTCTGAATGCTCAATCCCCAGCCTTACTTCATGTCTTAGGCCAGACGACTTCAAAATATAAAGGACTTGAGAGACCTCAGACTTGTTCACTCCACCCCCACCCGGCCTCATCCCACAGAACATCATATGGTGTCTTGTCCGCTGTTGCCTTGGCGTAGAACACAGTCCATGAACATTGATCACTGGGCTCCCACATTTTGTCTCAAGGCACCCAGGCTGCTAATCTCACCAAGGACACTTCTAAAATCGTCATGCAAAGAGTAGGACCTTCCAAATCCTGAAGTCTAACCTCCAACTCTCATCCAGAGACTGAGGCATTTACTAAGGTTAGACCATCCCAATAGTGACTTACTTAAAGGACTGATGAGTATCATCCATCCATTCCAACGCTACATTTCACCTTCCTTTACCTCAAATTACCTGTGTCATCTGGCGTTGTGAAGAGAGACTGCTGAGCCCTTGGGCCTTCCTTGTCCCAAATGTCTGCTTTCATCACCAGCCAGATCTCACTATGACTCCACCTCACCTCACCCTGGGACCTGTCCTGTCCATGCAGGCAGGTCTACTGCCCGACCTCAATCTCTGACCCTCATCAGACCAACTGTGTGGCAACGGTCTCTCTGTGTTCTGTCGGTGCTGATCTAAAAGTCTAGATATACTGTTAGAAAACAAAATTAAAGATAGAGAACAATGTGTATGGCATGTCACATTTTGTGCAAAAGTTAGGGGATCAGAATAAATATTTTTGTTTGTAGGTTAATTAAGAAAATATAGAAGGATATGGGACACCTGGGTGGCTCAGTCAGTTGAGCATTTGTCTTCAGCTCAGATCACGATTCCAGGATCCTGGGATCGAGCCCCACATTGGGCTCCCTGCTCAGCAGTGAGCCTACTTCTCCCTCTCCCTCTGTTCTGCCTCCCCCTCCCCCAACTTGTGCTCTCTCTCGCTCTCTTTCTCAAATAAATAAATTAAAAACCTTTAAAAAATATGGAAGGGTACATGCAAAACTAATTACCTGTGATAGGGGTGGGGGAAATGGCAGATAGGGGACATGGCCGGGAGAGACTTTTTGCTGTATACTTTCTCATAATTTGAATTTTGAGCTATGTGAAGGTATTGCATATTGAAAAAAATTTTAAGATAGAGGAATGAATAGGTATGATTTAAATTATATTGTGATTAAAGTTAAATTAAAATGATTTAGGTATGCATGTGAAATTTTTATGATTCTCTGATTTGCTGTAATCTAGACCAGTCCTGATTGCATTGTCTGAGAGACTACTGTTCCCGTGTCCTTAGTGGGCCATTCTACTGACTTTGCAAATATTTCTTCCCATGCCTACAGAGTCTTTCCTCATTTTGTCTACTCATCCTTTAGGGTCTTGCTCAAACAGCTCTTCCTTTGTGATGTCTGCCTCTTAGAAAAGTTGTTTATTTTCCTCTTTTTGCTGCCATTGACTTTGGATGTACCCCGAACTCAGCACTTACCATACTAATTTACAAGTCTCCTTCCTTACTGGACTAGGAGGCCCCAAGGGTCAGACTGCATTTATGTGGCTGGAACATTAGCTATACAGTTTGCATAAAGGAAATGCAGTATATTCACCCTAAAAAAATAAAAGAAACAAGGCTATTGCCAACGTGCAGCATTTCGGTTCTAGTACAAATTTCATTTTTACTTAGGCTTTCAAAAGTAGAGCAGGAAAGCTCACCAAATACACGTGTACGCATGTAGTAAGCCATGTGTGGGCAGCAGAAAGAGAATGTGGCCATTTCAGAGCGTGCCTCCACCTTCTCCTCTTGCATCAGTGCTGTGGAGTTGCAGAGATCAAGGTAGAGCACGTCTTTGCCCCTGAAAAAGCCTGGTATTATGGAGTGCAGCTAGAGCCGCCTTTCCTACATAGGTTTCACAGCTTGGGCATTCTATAGGCTGGAGAATGTTGCCTTAATATCCTAAGTACGGCATTACAAACAGCAGGATATGGTATACCAGCTGTTTTTCTCATCAAAGCTAAATGGCCGTGTAAGAAAAAGATTGCCTACGTATATCTGGCTTTGGAAAAATCAGGCTATCTCGATCAACCTGTGATAGCATGCATTTGAAGGTATCACGGTCACCAGGATGCAACAGGAAATCAGTGAGTGGTTTGTTTTTCTTTCACTCCAAATACATGTGTTGTCTTCCTTTGAGGTAATGACTGTGGGTGCTGTTTATTTACACATATAAAAATAAACATATAAATATATATTAGCCAGTGCATTTCCTCTGTTAATCCAAACTAGAAGGCTTTGACTGTGGGAGGGTTTTCAGGGTATTTTTTTAAGTGTGATAATGTATTTATTATCTTTCTTCAAAATATTATATCTGCTTGTTGCAAAGACTTTCCAATATTCTGAAACATACAAAATAAAGACTTACATTGTCTCATCACCTTTAAAGTTAACTAGTTTGGTGTGTATCCTTTCAGAATTTTTTCTTATGCATTGATGTAAACAGAGGTAGTCCATTTGTGCTTTTCCTACCGAAAGGGATAATACACTGCATACAATTCTCTAACTTGTTTTTTCACTTGTCAATCTTTAGGATCATCTTTCCAAGTTAATATCTATAAATATGCCTCTTTTGAATTACTACAGAGTATTTCCTATATGTAATATAATAGGTGTTCTGTTCTGTAGTTTCCCAATCTTTATTTATGGACATTTAAGTTATTGCCACTTTTTTTTTTTAAGTAAACTCTACCCCCAGTGTGGGGCTCAAACTCATGACCCTAAGATCAAGAGTTGCCTGTTCTGAGTAAGTCAGCCAGGCACTTTCTTTTTTCTGTCAACAATACTGTCTCTATGGGATTTTTTGGTCAGTATTTCTGTGGGCTAAATTCCCTAGAAACAGAATTATTGAATTGAAAGCACACTTATTTTTAAATGTTACAGATGCTATCAAATTGCCCATAAAGAACTTGTATCAACCTAATCTCCCAACCAAAGTGGATGAATGTGCGTATTTTTCTGCCACTTTATAACTATTGTTCATAATCAGTCTTTTTCTTTTGCGAATCTGTTGGTATCTCATTGTTTAAATTCGCAGTTCTTCAATTAAAAAAGAGGTTGAACTCTTTTTTTCCTTATTGGCCATTTATATTCCTTTGGTGAATTATCTTTTCATGTTCTTTGCTCATTTTTGAATCGGATTGTGTATCTTGCTGAAGATATTGTGATAAAGTAATAATCACTGGTATTCAGAATTGACAAAAATTGTGTTCTTGTAGGGGACATTTTAATCTTTGTGTATCTTTCTTCTTCTTTTTAAATAAGATAGTGTTCTGTTATCCAATTAGGGTTTGAATTTGTTGTGTTTGTGGGGATGGGGGTTTTGTGTGGGAGGAGCTATTAAGTAGTGAAAAGCTGAAAGGCTTTCCTGCCCTTACTGGAGAGGGGGTATCAGGAGTGGGACTTGTGAAATATTTTCTGGTCACGCATGCAATGGAGTTAAATAAAGGTCTCAGAAGAGGAGACCTTTCCTCCCATTCATTCCAGTTCTGCTTCTGCCTGTCTTTCTGTCCCTTTGTTCAAATAAATTTCTTGCACTTGCTATTAAAATGTTTACAACAGTCTTAGACTCCAAACATCAAGGACTGAAAACACTTAAAGTCTTTGGGATTCTGTTTTCAGCTCTAGTCAAAACAGATCCATTTGCTTCCAGAACACTGGGTGGTGATACCCTGATCAGCATGCCCAGCTTGCTGTAAGGAATCACTGATGATTGTAAAGCCTGGGGCACATACAAAGCTCTGTGTAAGTAGTAATTACTGTTATTGGTCTCTGACATCCTCAAATTGTAAGCTGAATTCCTAGCAGCTAATGCAGTAGAGGGGGAAATTAAAGCTCTTGTGACATCATCCCCATTATAAAGAGGAGTCACGGGCCAGTGATGCTTATTTTTTTCGTGAGGACATCGAGAGAGGATCATATCATCATTTTGGCTGGAGAGATGCAAAACTGGGGGTTTGTGTTCTTTTGAATTGATGAAGACTTTTTTCCTAATCATAGTAGGTCAGAAATCCCTCACTGGGGAGCCCTTCTTTTGCTAAGAACAGAGGCCTCTGGCTGCACTCGGACAGCATTTGGGCCAGCTGGAACCCCATGTGGCTGCTTCCGTAGCTCTGGACTCCACTTCCCCACTCCACTTCTTCTGCAGTACTTATTATTCTCTCCTGAGGAAAATCTGAAGACCGGTCCCGTGCAGAACCTCGATGGGGGGTCGGACCTGCTGTGGCTGTGGCTGTGGCAGGTGCCAAGCGTGTGCCAGTAATCGGAGGAGTGTTGAGTATCGGAATAGGTATCCCGACTCCCGGAATAGATGTGAAAACTCCAGAAACAGGGTCTATGACCGGGATCTTGAGGTAAGTCCTAGTCAAGGGAATCCTTCTGAGTCACTGATTTGTCCAGTGTCAACTTTATAATGCTTGAGTGTGAGGTCTGTGATTGTGAATCAGTATCTATTACTGTTATGCAGGGCTAATGCCATTCTGGTCTCGTATACTTGCAAGTATCCTGGGCACTATCTATTAATATATTCACTTATACTTTTTATTTTTCTGAGTGTTGAACAGCCATTGGTTAGAGCGTAACCAGCGAAGTAAATGACTGTGAAGGTAGCTCCTGCTGGGTACTGTTCTCGAGACTTAGTCCCCTCTACTCTAGCCTTTTCAGAATTTCGGTGCTGGAAGAGAACCAAGCTACCTTGTCTTCTCTTAAAAGCTGCTTTCCTTTGGGTTGGGCTCATGTACAGTATGAATCAGATATTAATAAATCACATAAAGGTGCTTTAAGAAATGGAATGATTAGCTTAAGATTCCAGATCAACAGCTCTGAATTGGCTTAAGATTCCAGATCAACAGCTCTGAATTGCTTTTTATGTACCTGATTTGACAGGAGATGTTGTCTTTAGATTGAAAGGCGAATCAAGGTCAACCCTGATCTTACTCATTATCCCCAGTTCCTATTTATAAAAGCCAGTGTGTTGTTTTAGTGTTAAATCTTTTGTACTGCTTTGTAAAATGTGCGGTGGCCATCCCCACCAACCTGAGCTCTCTTTGATGCTTGTTTAGCCCTCTCTTCTTCACCTCTAATATTATATATTTGCTTTGTTCTCACATGATAGCTTTGAAGGTTTTAGAATGGAATGTGCAGAATGCATAGGTCAGACTAGCTTTTGTGATGTGCTCTAGGAAAAGCATGCCCTGTATACTTCTGATCAATTGTTTTCCTTCAGGGTACTGATTACAGTATAGCCCATAATTTAATGAAATAGGTCATAGATTTAAATATATATATGTGTGTGCGTTTGTATGATATATATATACATATATATGTGTGTTTGTATGTTACATATACTTTTGAAGAACATCTAATGCTGAAATGACAGTTGAAAGAAGAGTAAAACATTTGAAGTTGTCAGTTCACTGAGCGCATTGGTCAGATGGACCCTTGTAGCTATTTCTTATTTCAAGATGAGAGGCGACAGACTAGTATATTAATCATTCTGTGTTTATTCCCATGACTATTGATTTTACTGTCATTTCTTCTTAGTAAAGCTTTGATTTCTCTCTACCATTGTACCTGATGACTTTCTCTTTTAGAAGCGTCAGTCAAATACCATCTACAGAGAGATCAAAAATTCACTATGCATAAATTTGTGTCCTTCGCTAATTACTGATTCATTATCAGCTCCCAGGGGATATTTTTAATGACTTCTAACCAGCAACATTGAAGAAAATGTTCAGAGGAATATGGGGAAAGACAGAGATGTGTGACTGGCAGACAAACAGCCAACACGAATTTAAATACTTAGAGCATTTGGATACCATGTGCTTCTGAGAGATCTCTGTGATTATGACAAACACGGCCTAAAAAAAAAAAAGAATCTCTTCAAGGCAACCCACATCATCTCAGTAAATATTGGACCATCTAACCTAATTCCCTGCTGACTTTGAATGAATATCTTAGAAACCTGAACATGATATTCACCAAGATGGTCCAAATAAGAACCCTAAATTATAAGAAATGTTTCACCCATCTGATTTTGTTTTATTAGAATCTTAAAACGAAGAATGACTAACTGAGAAAATGAGGGAAGTAGGGACCTTTTTTGGCATGGATGCTAAAACTCCTCATTTTAAACATCTCCCTATTTGTGATGATATCATTCAAACCAGCACAGAGGACTTTGCCCTTGGATTCCCTCGTAACATTTGCCTAAAATAGCTAGGCAGAATATCAAAATACTTCTAGGAAGTATTCACTTCTACGGGTTTAGCAATAAAGGATGCTTCACCAAAAGTTCTATGTTAATTCAAAATACTGATTTTTTCCAGGTGTTTTATAAAATGACAATATGTATTATAATAATGACAAATGCCCTTTAAAAACCCCTCTTTGATTTTCTATTTTAAACCTGTAATCATCCAAACTGGCTATAATAATTTATTAAGTATCTGTGAATGCAAAAAATTATGGCTGATCAACATCTACCCATCTCGAAAACTGATTAAATAGTATCTCATTTGTGAAGTTTCCCTCCATTCTCAAATGATATTATCTGACATCTCTCATGTTCTCATGGAATTCTGTACCATCCCAAGTAATTTCTCCATATTATTATTCAGAAGCCTATCTCTACATTACTAGCATTCTCTAGGGCAGGATATTCCCATCTCATTGCACCTCACGCAGCACCTGCCATATAGAAGGCACTCAATACGTGGAAATACAATGACCGGAAAAGCGAACTAGACAGCACTGAGCATAGCCGGAGGAGCAGAGCTCCGACTTCAGCCCTTCTTTAGACCAGCTGCTTTAGCTCGGGTAGGTTATTTATCCTTCCCAGGCACCAGCCTTTATATTTGTAAAGTAGGAGGTGGGAGCTGGTTTAGCTAGTGCTCTGTGGAACCCTGGGGGTCCTCTCAGGTGCCTTGGAGGTTGCAACAGGGAGAAAAGGATGGATGGAAAGGTGGATGGGAGAGGAACTCAGGCTTGCAAGCTTCATGCCCTGTCCTCACTCAGGGAAGCTCACGTCTGTTTTCTACATATAGCTGAATCCCTGTTACAATTTCTTTTGCATAAAATGTTTTACTGCTGAAAAAATCATGATAACAACTTGCCTAGATTACATATAATGTTCTTCCATGTCTAGGGTCTGTCATTTTATGTAACAATTTTATTAGCTCATCTCATTATCATATTGCCTTTTAAAAGAAATTTTACACCACATTGCTCTCATTAACTCCGTATTTATATGCACCCCCCCGCCCTGAATAGGTCTTTTCTGCTCTGTATTTTACCCTGCCTACTTGTCTGTTACATCGTGTAGTTATGTTTTAAACCTGAAATAAGCTGATCGTCCCTACTGAATTTTCTTTAGTTTGTAGAATCACTCTCAAATTTAATGAATTGATTTGAATTTTATTCCAATCCAGATGAACAAAACAGCAACCGTGAATATCTAATTTCTTCTATAAATCGGATGAAGACATTCTTAATTTAATTCCTTCTGGTCATTTAAAAAGTCACTGAGTAAAATGATATCCAAGCTGGAATGGGGGGGGCAAGAGTTGAATAAATTCATAGTTTGACCTTCCTGTGCTGTTAGCGGATCTTGCAATGAGTTGTCTTCCCTGCCTTCATTTTTTAAAGTAAGCTCTATGCCCAACGTAAGGCTTGAACTCCTGACCCTGAGATCAAGAGTTGCATGCTCTACCAACTGAGCCAGCCAGGCACCCTTCTACTTAATTTTTTAAAAGTATTTGAAATAGCAAATTTTTTCAAGTTTGTGAATAAATATTCATTGATAGTCATCCAAAGTACTAAATGGAGCATCACATATTTTCACAGCATAAATAATAATGAAGGAATTAATAGGTAGATTACAGGAGAAAAGGAAACAAGCACTAGAAGGTCAAAGTATACAAAATAAGGAAAGAGATTCAATACCCATGTACTCAGCATTTATTCAAAGCTCACTAAAAGTCTCTAGTGCTTCTGCAATTTTAATGCTCACATTCTGCCAGTGGCTTAAGCTTTGTTCCTTATGTTTGGTACATGGGCTATTTATTTATTCATTTCATGCTTGTTAATGAGGTACCTTGGGAGTTTCTCCTTTCAGTGAAAATAGAAGAGAATGAAAAGGGAATTGTTGGGAGTACCCTGACTAACTCAGTCACACAAATTGCCAACAGCTTACCCTAAAACAAGCATAAAAGGAATGACAAACAAATTTTATTTAAGACTAAAAAATAAAAAGCAGTATATCAGTTACATTTGATACTGCATCGTTCTATTTTGCAATTAAGAAATGCATCAGAATCAGGGTGGTAGTTGGACTCGTGAGAAGATAAGTCAAAATACCATGTGTTTGGTTAGAGAGAATGGTACAGAGAGGAACCTTAGGAAGTCGAACTTTCTTCAGGAATAAATGTGGGGTGCAGCCCAATCTTTAAATACAGACAGAGAAAGTGTTGTAAGTTCTTGAGCAAAGAAGCATTCATGATGAATGAAATATTTCAGAGGCGGTGTCATGGATATTCTTGGTGTGATGGAAAGGTGGGGTTTAGGGAAATAAAAAACTGTGATCAAAGATGGAGACTAGAATTTCAGAAACTGTCCAAGAGGCTGTTAAAACAGTATGGGCTTGTATTAAAGTAGAGGCTGTCGAATGGGCTGAGGTCAAGAAATTCGATGATAGATTGTATGTAGAGCAAAAGTGGATGGTAAAAAGATTCTAAAGTTTTGAGTTTAGGAGGCTTTAAAAAAATGATGTTTCTGGCTGCAAGTGAAATTCTTCAGAAAGGAAGACTGCTTGCAAGAAAAATCAATTTGTTCTTTCTAGAAAATGTTGACTTTGAAGTAGTAACTTGAAAACCAGGTGGAAAATTTTAGAGTAACAGAAAAAACAGTACCGAGAAATAGACCTGAGATACCATCAGAACAAATTAGAAGCTGAAAACTTTCCAAGTTTTCTCTTTCTTTTCCTTCCTTCCTTCTTTCCTTCCTTCCTTCCTCCTTTTTCCCTTCCTCCCTTCTTTTCTTTTATAAATTGACATCAAAACTCACTTGGCAGCAAAATCTGACCTGAGCCAATTTATTGTCCTTAAGTATTCCACTTAGCATGAATTGTCATACATATCTGCTGCAGATATTAATGCATTATGATATATATGAATATTATCTTTCCAAAATCTGAGGATTTTTGCCTTTAAAATACTTCCAGCCCCAATAGGCTTTGCATAAGGGACTGTGGACCTGTAGTTAGTTTAGAGAAAGAATGCCAGTGAGGGACTTCGCAGAATCCTACATAACTGAGAGTCATCTGTAAGTATTGAACAAATAATGAGAGATTTAATGAATGTTTAAACTTAAAAAGAGAAACATAAAGTTCACACAAGGAGCAAGGAAAGGAGGGAAGTCAAGAAATAGGTAGGTTGAAGCAGATAAAGGATTTGGCAAAAAGAAGGGTATGGTTAAATCCATGCAGTTCTTGAGGTTACGAGAGTAGAGGGATCTGGGCCCTGGGAGCTGGAGAGGGAAGCTGAGGTTCATTCACAGGTTGAAGGAGAGGCACAGACCGAAGGGGCAAGGTTAGAGATGGCCCAAGGGGTGGCGGCACAGAGGGCAGGGCTGCCCTTCAGATCAGACGAACTAGGCCCAGTTTTAGAAGCAGAGAAGAGGACAAAGAAGAGGGAATACTAAAAATGCTTCAGAACAAGGGAATCATTTTGGAGGAGCAAATGGGTTAAGACAGAGATCTTCAGACATGGCAGGGAGAAGCTTCGGAGGGGAGCAGAGGTACCTCTTCCCAAACTAAGGAAATATCCGAATGTGAATTTGACACAAAAAAAGAATTCACATTGAAGAGTTTTACTTTTCTTTATAGAGAAAGAAATAAAGTCACTACCCCAAAAATGGGTCTGGGGAGGAACCGATGATTGAGAGGAGGGTGGTTTTGGAGTGTGGAGAAGAGTTAGGAACGCCGCTGACAAAAGTACGGCCGGAAGTCAACGGGGAACGATGGCTGTGGAAAGGGGCAGAGTGAGGTAAACACCGTAACTCTACAAAGAACTGTCGCACATGCGCAAAGAACTGTCGGGCCATGGCTGTCTTGTTGTGCAGTGCAGTCTGAAATTTCCCAAGCCACAAAAATGGGGTATCTTTTAACTCTCGCAGTAGACGTGTGGATGCACGCAACGTGATCCTTTGTCATTAGCTTTCCCAAATAAGGAGCAAGGAGTAACCGCAAGATGGAGATGGTAACTCCGGCAGTCTCCTCACCGGCTCCCCTGGCTCTGTCTCTTGGACTCTGACCCCTACACATCTCTCTGCACAGAGCAGCAGCGTCGTCTTTTAAAGGCATGACTCAGATCCCACTACTTCTTTGCTTCTTCGCAACTCACCGATGGCTTCTCACCACACTTAGAAAAGAGATCTCCAGTTTCCATGTGGGCTTACAGGCCTTCCGTGAGCTGCGTCCTGCCCCCACCTAACTCAAACCCGCCTCCTTGCTGTGCCCCAGCCACCCTGGAGAAGTTTCTGGTGCTGGACTCTTTCTTGCCTTGCGAGTTTGACTCTGCTTGTTTGTTTGGCCTGGAACACACTTCTGCCAGCCCTCAAGGAACGGATCCCTTCTTGTCCTTTACATCTTAGCTTAAATGTTACCTCTGCAGTGAGACCGTGCAGTTAGGATCACCCCAACCTACAGGAATTCTCTGCAGAGAGCATATTACTATGTACTTTCCCACTCATTTCTTTGCTTGTTGATTGTCTTTCTTCCTCATAGTGTAAACTCTGTGAAGCAAAGATTTTTGTCTCTTGTTCACCACTGTATCCCCGTTCCTAGCACAGTGGCTGGTATAGACTAGATGCTCAATAGATGATGAATGAGTGAATACATTTTTCTCTGTACCTTTTCCAACTTAATTTCCTTAGTTATTTTATTTCTCAATGTCTGCTTAATACTTAGGAGGTATTCTGCAGTCCAATTTTCTTAATTTGATTTGCTTTCTTAATTTTGGTTTGACACAGTAAGTAGAGCACATTGTCTGTCTTTTCTACAGTTCTGTAACTGCTGGGATTTTCATGCCTGTGATGTTGCCTACACAGCCAAGTCTGACACCTGTTTTGTTCCTTTGTGATACAACCTTCTCATCTACTGCCCCCATTAATGGCATTAAAAGGAAGAAGATCTTTCTTTGTAGCTGTTTCATTACAGAAAGTCCATATTTTTTGTCAGGAGCCAGTTTGGTAACAAACAGCTTTGGCAACCCTGCCTCATCAAGGCCCCCCAAGTCTACCCACACAAGGACAGTAAGCCCTGGCCTGTGCTGGGAGAGGGGAGGGGGGTGAGCCCCTCTGCTGAGCACTCAGGCTGCCAGGCCAATCCTGGGCTTCTCCTCAGTGACAGGGAGCTTCCCTTTGGTCCCCGAGATGTTGGGGTAGCCTATCCTCTCCAGTCCGTCCAGTAACAGCCTGGTAAACACAACACTCTGTAACATACCCAGAGAAATAGAACTGACTGCTAGCTGGCTATGGGTAAGGAGTGAAATAAGAAATACAAATAAGATAATTCTGCATTATTACAAAGCTGAATCCAGGAGCAGAAAACCAGAAAGCAAATATATCATCATAAAAATGAAATAGGGTGGATCTACGTAGACTACTTTTCTCAAAGCGACTGATGCAACTTTGTTGGGCTCTCGCACAGTATAATTAATATGTGTCACTCCTTAAGGGACATATTACCTGCCCATACCATGAAGCCTCTTTATATTTAGCACTGTACAATCATTAATTAGCTCATGCACGAGTCCCCGAGTTGGTGTCATTATCTTTGCTTTGCAAACAAGGANTCCCCCTCCCAAAGCTTGTTTTATCCCTATTGTGCCCTGCTGGTGCCAGGCGCTCAAAAAGAAAAAGAGTCCTATTTATTTGCAGGCCATAGACAAAAAGGATAGAAACAAAAATAGATAATAGATATTAAGATAGATTTAAAAAGATAGAATCTTTCACCCCCTATTTCTGATCTTTGGTCTGATTTAGGGGAGAAAGTTAATAGTAAGTACCAAAACATTTTTTTTTTTAGATTTTATTTATTTATTTGACAGAGATAGAGACAGCCAGCGAGAGAGGGAACACAAGTAGGGGGAGTGGGAGAGGAAGAAGCAGGCTCATAGCAGAGAAGCCTGATGTGGGGCTCGATCCCACAACGCCGGGATCACGCCCTGAGCCGAAGGCAGACGCTTAACCGCTGTGCCACCCAGGCGCCCCCAAAACATTTTTTTTAATTAAGTAAGCTTTATGCCCAACGTGAGGCTTGAACTCATGACCCCAAGATCAAGAGTCCTATACTTCCCAATTGAGCCAGCCAGGTGCCCCAAAACATTTCTTTCAACAGATTGGACTGCCCAATAAAAAGCTCACTGATTTAGGATATTTTAAAGCAAACATATTTACCGTGAACAGTACGCATGATCAATATGGCTTTAGCTTCTCTTTTGTAGGGAGAGAAAATAACATAGTATTCCATGAAAATTTTTGTGAACATAAGCTGATACCTGCTTTACATTTTTAATCAGAAATGGAGTTTGAAAAAAAAACTCTCTCAGGTAATAATTTTCCTTCACAGAATTATTAGGGTAAGAATAGATTTTGTTGAATTTTTGTTTCTTTTTAAGTTAAATCTGACACTCTCATGAACCTTAAATGTATGTTTTTGTGGAAATATAAAGTACTTAAATATTTGGGGGGAACTGGATGTTTAGAGCTGAGTTCCAATACTTGGCTATCTGGAACCTTGGAGAATGAGTTGCTCTAGGCAGCTGACTTTTATGAATGACTTACTGTCTGTCTTTGTAGGTTAGAAACTTAAAAATTTNTAACATAGTATTCCATGAAAATTTTTGTGAACATAAGCTGATACCTGCTTTACATTTTTAATCAGAAATGGAAAAAACTCTCTCATGGACACTCTCATGAACCTTAAATGTATGTTTTCGTGGAAATATAAAGTACTTAAATATTTGGGGGAACTGGATGTTTAGAGCTGAGTTACAATACTTGGCTATCTGGAACCTTGGAGAATGAGTTGCTCTAGGCAGCTGACTTTTATGAATGACTTAGTGTCTGTCTTTGTAGGTTAGAAACTTAAAATTTTTTACTGATTTGGATAAAAACTATCTAAAGATATGTTTACTTATTTTTGTTTTTTTCTTAAACAAAATATGCTAAACATTAAATAATGCTTTTTCTTGCTAGAGCATGATTGTTATGGAGAGCAGCTTTTTTATGGAAATACAGTAATGTTCTCACAGCTTATTGAAGTGTGTGTTCCATCTGCGATTGCAGTAAATTATCATTTCTGTGTTGCATCGTTTTTTCTAGAAGTGCCCTTCTTGTTACCTGTAATTTCTTACTTTTGTCACTGTGTACTTTAAAAAAGTCTTTTAAAATGTTAAAGTCTCTCAATTAGTTCTGTGTTTGGAAATTAGCTAGCCATACTCATTATAATGTGTAAAGGAAGAATAAACGGGCTTGGAGTGAAGCCAAAAGTGCCTTCTCCAAACTTGACTATTCTTATTAACAAAGAATATGTTATGCAAATTTAAAAACATACTCGAAAGTAGAGAGAATGGTATAATGGATCATCACACCATCCCACTTCCATTTACACATCATCCAGTTTCAACAATTACTATCCTCTGGGCAGTCTTGTTCCCTCTATACCTCCCCTACTATCCATCCCCACAGCTGGATTAAAAGCCAATCCCAACATCAGTATGAATCCCAAAATCATGTTTAGCTAATTATAGATACAGATGGTTACATACATAAATATTTAGATGTATTTGTATATATGCCAGTTAGTATACATCTTTATTTCCTTGCTTTGTCCGCTCAGAGGCCCTAGAATCAATGATACCCCAGTAGCCACAAACATACCTAGAAGCCAGATCTTGGTTTCTAATACCATTCTCCAATAAAATGTACCAGGACTCATTAGAAAAATGGCTGATTGTAGGACTGGAGCCCAAAACATACAAGATGAGCCTGGAGTATCTTGTAGTACCAGAATGTAAAAAGTGCCACACACACACGCACACACACACAAACACACACACACACACACAGATAGAGATATGTCAAAAGGCCAAAGGAGCCAGCTGAAAGAGCTTCCAGTAGCCAAAGCTAGAACAATTAGAGCAACAAAATAAATAAATATTGCATTAACTCAAAGTATAGAATAAATATCTTTGAGTCCACATTCAAGGATATTAAATAGAAATAAATGATTGGGGTTGCCTGGATGGCTCAGTCTACCTTTGACTCAGGTCATGATCCCTGGGTCCTGGGATCAAGTCCCGCATCACTCCTTGATCAGCGGGGAGCCTGCTTCTCCCTCTCCCGCTCCCCCACTTGTGCTCTCTCTCTGTCTGTCAAATAAATAAATAAAATTTTTTTTAAAAAAGGAAAGAAATGATTGAATAAATAAATAGATGAGAGAGAAGAGATGAATCTCCCATGCAGAAGATTGGTTTTATCCTCATGGTGTCACTTAAACTTTTCCCCACTACTTACCCGTAAATAATAAACCAATGCTTAGAACTGGCTTGGATTAATTTTGCAGGAATATTTCACAGGAGCTGCTTTATACATACTGCTGAGCTGTATCACAAATGTTCTCTCTTTTTCCATGATGTAGACGTTGACATCATCATCCTGATTCACCCTTTGCAAAGCCTTTTGTCAAACAGTCTTAGCAGCCATTGGAGACTATTGCCTAGATCCATTAACTCATTTCATCCACATTTATTGGCTGGGATCTTTCTGAAACAACTTTCCCACATCCACTATTTTCTTATTCTGAAAAACAGTTCATAAAAAAGGTAGGATAAATGCTTGATTTTTTCCTCCTTTATTTACAGATAATGATTTTCAGATAATGATTTGTTGCTCTTTAGAAACATCCAAATGCTGCCAGTTAGTTGTATTTTGTCTGTGCTGTGACTGCAACTATGTAGGGAAAATAACAAGTGAAGGACAATGACTTATTAGGCCTAAAAAACACTGGTGGACTTTTTATCTTTATAAGTGTCTATTTGTAATGTTGTTTAGCAAGTCAATTCCAGAAGAAGGAAGTAGCAGGAAGGGAATTCCATTTCCAGCAAGGGTGATTGTCACTGGCAGATTTAAGGCATCAGCAAGAGAGAAGAAAGAAAGAAAAAACCAGGTGAAAAGAAGATGGGAAAGCAGAAAGGGGGAGAGGATGAACCCTGGAGAGAATGTCATTAACAAATATCTGTGCTCTGGTAATGTTTAATTGCTGACCTAAACGACCTCTGTTTTACCATCTCTTTCTTGAATTTCTTATGTAATCTGAAGGCTAACTCTAAATGAGCAGAAAAAAATCGAATCCTCTTTCTTGACTTTATTTTTTTACTTATATGGCACATAAAATGATCTTCTAGACTTGTAATTTCAAAGCATGTGTTGGTCTGTTGTAATCTTGTGCACCAACCATGAAATGGATTTGTCCTCCGTAAACTGAGATAAACATGTATTTGCTTATTCACTGAGAAATCCAATTCATGAGGAGTTTACATATGATTATATCTTTATAAGAAGAGATTAGAAAAGATAGAGAATATGATTACATTTGCCAAACTACACCATGACTCAGAAGCTAATTTGGAGGATTGGAAAAAGCAGAAGGAACTGTCTTGTTCATTAAGTAAAATACCTCTGGTCATTTTTTTAAAAATGATATGTTGGTATATTATCAATTGTGAATGTTACACCTTTACCAATGAATTTTTTTAAATATTTTATTTATTTATTTGAGAGAGCATGCACACAAGCAGGGTGGGTGGCAGGCAGAGGGAGAGGGAGAAGCAGACTCCCTGCTGAGCAGAAAGCCTGACCAGGGACTCTGATCCCAGGACCCTAAGATCATGACCTGAACCGAAGGCAGAAGTTTTTTGTTTTTTTTTTAAAGATTTTATTTATTTATTCGACAGAGATAGAGACAGCCAGCGAGAGAGGGAACACAAAGCAGGGGGAGTGGGAGAGGAAGAAGCAGGCTCATAGCGGAGGAGCCTGATGTGGGGCTCGATCCCAGAACGCCCGGGATCACGCCCTGAGCTGAAGGCAGACGCTTAACCGCTGAGCCGCCCAGGCGCCGCCGAAGGCAGAAGTTTAACTGACTGAGCCACACAAGCACCTGAACCCCTCTGTTCTTATGGTCTTAATTCTCTTAACCTATTAATAAATGCGCTATAGCTCATCCTTGAAATGGTCCATGAATTATAGGTAAAAGGCTCTACCTAAAGATATATTCCATAGCTTTTAGGTTTTTAGATAAGTATATAAAACGCCTCAAATGTTTTTTGGAAGAAGGAAGAAAATGGAAAGGCAATTGACTGAAATCAGCTATGGATGCTTAGTTCTTTATGTGTTTAAGGCACAGAGGAAGTATTTTTAGCCTAAAAACTGTTCCCTGCTCTAAAGGAGCTTATAAACTGGATGGGAAGGCAAGAGTGAAGTGTGCATGGAAAAATTAAAATGAAACAGAACAGCAAATATGAAATCAGTGTTACCAGTAATAAGTGCTTTCAGAGAAGGATTTCAGGAAGCTTGAGTGGACAGGGAGGCCTCCAGGCTGGGCCTTGCCTTGTGACTCAGAATCAGATTTGCACAGGCAGATGAGGTGATATCCTGGGAGAGAAAAGCCACGTGGGCAAAGGTACAGACAGGTAAGCACCACGTATGTTTGGGAAACTGGGGACATACTAACTGGGTCAGAGCGGTCGGTTTGTGGAGGTATGCGAAGGCAGGTGGCTTTGACAGATACAGAGTGCTGTCTGTTTAGAGCTCTGGAAGTTGGGGCTTTACCCTCAAGACTGTAGAGAGTCGCTGAAGGTTTTTGAGATACAAATAATGGGATGAAATCTGTCATTTGGGAAGAATCAGATGGACTGGCAGAGAGGAGATGAGAGGCAGGCAGGCCATGGAGGTCCTGGGCTCGTGGACCAGAGAAGAGGCCAAGATCTGGCTTTTTGTAAAGAGACATGTTTTCTCTCACAGAACTTAAGACATTTTCTGATGGTTTTCAGAGATATCGCCAACAATTTCCCCTGGGAACAAATGACTGGTGATGGGATATAATGAAATAGTACATAATGAGTACCCATGTCCGTAGGATACTCACCGCACTCATATTTCATGTTCTTCTCATGTTGTCTTATATTTACCCACCTGCTTCTCTAAATGAAGAAAGGGCAAGCACCACCTACCTTGTGTTCGAAGTAGATCAAGGGTAGTCCCAAAATTCAACCAGTGAAATATAATTATGTAAACCTTGTTTGCACAGAGCATAGGAAAGTGTCTTTAATCCCGAGTAATGAGAACATGTTACTTTTTTTAATGTAAAAATGTCACATGGCACCCCAGTGGTTGTTGGTTAGGCTCAGATCATGACCTCAGGGTCATGGGATAGAGCCCCAAGGTGGGCTCAGTGGGGAGTCTGCTTGGGATTCTCTCTCCCTCTCCCTCTGCCCTCCCCCTGCTCTCTCTCTCTCTCTCAAATAAATAAATAAAATATTTAAGAAAAAAAATGTTTAAATGTCAGACGGGGTGGAGCAAACAGCGTGGTACAGTGGAGAAAGATACTGGACGCTGAGAAGTCTGCGAGCTTGTTTTCATGATGCTCCTTCCACCCAATGGCTATAGGCCCTGGGGCAATTCATTTATCTTTGGTGGACAGCCTCACTTAAGGAGATTAAATTCTATAAATTCCAAGGCCCTTTTCAACTCTAATGTTGTATAATTATGTAAGTTAGATCTAACACCAAAGAAACATTTCATACAATGGATTTCTAATGCACTTTGAGTTGGACTCTCTGGTTGAGTTTCCTGGTGGCTATGACACCAACGAGTGACTCAGCTATAGATTTATCTATGATTAATTTGTGGGAAACTTGAGGTGGAGATTTTTTTATTTTTTTATTTTTTATTTATTTTTTTTTAAAGATTTTATTTATTTATTTGACAGATAGAGACAGCCAGCGAGAGAGGGAACACAAGCAGGGGGAGTGGGAGAGGAAGAAGCAGGCTCACAGCAGAGGAGCCTGATGTGGGGCTCGATCCCATAACGCCAGGATCACGCCCTGAGCCGAAGGCAGACGCTTAACCGCTGTGCCACCCAGGCACCCCTGGAGATTTTTTTAAATGCTGATTGTGTATCAAGGTTATTAGATCGTTCAGTATGTGAAAGTATATTCCCCGCCCCCACTCAATCACTATTAAAAATGGTTTAGCTTATAGATGTAATTAAATGGATAATATTCCTTCTGTGAACTTTTTAGGGACTGCTCAAGCGGGACAAGAAGTGAGGACAGTTCCCTATGTCCTCAAGCACCTTTATAGACACAAGCACCTTTATAAAAGCTGAGAGTGCAGTGAATTGATTAAAAGCATACATTCTGGGGGCGCCTGGGTGGCACAGCGGTTAAGCGTCTGCCTTAGGCAGGGTGTGATCCTGGCGTTATGGGATCGAGCCCCACATCAGGCTCCTCCGCTATGAGCCTGCTTCTTCCTCTCCCACTCCCCCTGCTTGTGTTCCCTCTCTCGCTGGCTGTCTCTATCTCTGTTGAATAAATAAATAAAATCTTTAAAAAAAAAAAAAGCATACATTCTGGGGGCACCCGGGTGGCTTTGTCAGTTAAGCATCCAACTCTTGATTTTGCCTCAAGTCATGATTTCAGGGGTCATGAGATTGAGCCCTGCATCAGGCTTCATGCTCAGCGGGGACTCTGGTTGAGATTCTCTCTCTCCTTCTCCCTCTGCTCCTTCCCCTGTCCCCGCCTGCTCTCTCCCTCTCTCTAAAATAAATAAATAAATCTTTTAAAAAAAAGCATACATTCTGGTGTCAGTTCAACTTGGGTTCAAATCCAAGCTCTACCACATCATAGCTGTACCTTAGACTAGTTACTAAAGAGCTTTGTGCTTCAATTTACCCATCTGTCTCACTGGGTTATGGGGATGAAGGGAAGTTGTTGCATGTAAAATATTTAAACCACAAGTAAATTTGGTGAAGTAGTATTATTATGCTTGGTAGAGTATTATTGTCATTATTATTATTGTCATTATCATTATTATTAGACAAGGCAATATTTTATTTTATTTATTTATTTTTTAAGATTTTATTTACTTCAGGGGCGCCTGGGTGGCACAGCGGTTAAGCGTCTGCCTTCGGCTCAGGGCGTGATCCCGGCGTTATGGGATCAAGCCCCACGTCAGGCTCCTCTGCTGTGAGCCTGCTTCTTCCTCTCCCACTCCCCCTGCTTGTGTTCCCTCTCTCGCTGGCTGTGTCTATCTCTGTCGAATAAATAAAATCTTTAAAAAAAAAAAAAGATTTTATTTACTTCAGAGAGAGAAAGAGTGCATGAGCTGGGGGGAGGGGATGAGGCAGAGGGAGAAGCAAGACTCCCTGATGAGCAGGGAGCCCAACATGGGGCTCAATGCAGGGCTCAATCCCAGGGCCCAGGATCATGACCTGAGCCACCCAGTCCCCCAATATTTTATTTTTTATTTTTATTTTCTCTAGTCAAAAACCTCAATTTTTTTTTTATCTTGATAAGTATACTCTTTAATCCTCATCATCCTTTTCAGCCATCCCCCTCACCACCTCCCCTGTGGTAACCATCAGTTTGTTCTCTGTAGTTAAGAGTCTGTTTCTTGGTTTCTCTATCTCCCTTTTTCCTCTTTGCTTGTTTGTTTTGTTTCTTAAATTCCACATATGGGTGAGATCATATGATATTTGTCTTTCCCTGACTGACCTATTTCATTTAGCATTATACTCTCTAGCTCCATCCATGTTGTTGCAAATGGCAAGATTTCATTCTTTTTTGTGGCTGAGTCATATTCTGTTGTATATATATATCACATCTTCTTTATCCATTCATCTATCAATGGACACTTGGGCTGTTTCCATAATTTGGCTATTGTTGATAACACTGCTATAAACATCGGGGTGCATATATCCTTCTGAATTAGTGTTTTTGTATTCTTTGGTTAAATACCCAGCAGTACAATTACTGGATTGATGGGTAGTTCTATTTTTAATTTTTTGAGGAACCTCCACACTGACTTCCATAGAGGCTGCACCAGCTTGCATCCCCACCAACAGTGTAAGAGGGTTCCCTTTTCTCCACATCCACACCAACACTTATTGTTTCTTAAGTTTTTGATTTTAGCTATTCTGACAGGTGTGAGGTGATATCTCATTGTCATTTTGATTTGCATTTCCCTGATGATGACTGATGTTAAGCATTGTTTCATGTGTCTGTTGGCCTCCTGTATGTCTTCTTTGGAGAAATGTCTGTTCGTGTCTTCTGCCCAATTTTTAATTGGATTATTTGTTTTATGGGTGTTGAGTTGTATCAATTCTTTATATATTTTGAATGCTAATTCTTTATCAGATATGTCGTTAGCAAATTTTCTCCCATTCAGTAGGTTGCCTTTTAGTTTTGTTGATTGTTTACTTTGCTGTGTAGAAACTTTTTATTTTTATATAGTCCCAATAGTTTATTTTTATTTTTGTTTCCCTCACCTCAGGAGACATTTCTAGAAAGTGTTGCTACAGCTGAGATCAGAGAAATTACTGCCTGTGCTCTCTTCAAGGATTTTTATGGTTTCTGTTCTCACATATAGGTCTTTAATCTATTTTAAGTTCATTTATGTGTATGGTGAAAGAAAGTGGTCCAGATTCATTCTTTTTGCATATAGCTGTCCAGTTTTCCCAAGACCATTTGTTGAAGACTGTCTTTTCCCCATTGGGCATCTCTTCTTCCTTTTTCTGAAGATTAATTCACCATATAATTGTGAGTTTATTTCTGGGTTTTCTTTTTTTTTTTTAAGATTTTATTTATTTATTTGACAGAGGTNGACAGAGATAGAGACAGCCAGCGAGAGAGGGAACACAAGCAGGGGGAGTGGGAGAGGAAGAAGCAGGCTCATAGCAGAGGAGCCTGATGTGGGGCTCGATCCCATAACGCCGGGATCATGCCCTGAGCCGAAGGCAGATGCCCAACCGCTGTGCCACCCAGGCACCCCTATTTCTGGGTTTTCTATTCTATTGATCTATGTGTCTATTTTTATGACAGTACATACTGTTTTAATTAATACAGTTTTGTAATATAACTTGAAAACTTGAATTGTGATACCTCCAGTTTTGTTTTTCTTTTTCAAGATTGCTTTGGCTATTTGAGGTTTTTTGTGGTTCCATACAAATTTTAGGATTGTTTGTTCTAGTTCTGTGAAAACTACTATTGGTATTTTGATAAGGATTGCATTAAATCTGTAGATTGCTTTGGGTAGTATGGACATTTTAACATCATTTGTTCTTCCAACCCATGAGCATGGAATATCGTTCCGTTTCTTTGCATTGTCTTGAATTTCTTTCATCAGTGTTTCATAGTTTTCAGAGTACAAGTCTTTCATCCACCTCTTTGGTTAAATTTATCTCCAGATGTTTTATTGTTTTTGGTGCAGTTGTGAATGAGATTGTTTTCTTAATTTTACTTTCTGCTGCTTCATTATTAGTGTATAGGAATGCAACAAATTTCTGTATATTCATTTTGTATCCTGTGACTTCACTGAATTCATTTATCAGTTTTAGTAGTTTTTTGGTGGAATCTTTTGGGTTTTCTTTCTTTCTTTTTTTTTTTTGAAGATTTTATTTATTTATTTGACAGAGAGAGGGACAGCCAGCGAGAGAGGGAACACAAGCAGGGGGAGTGGGAGAGGAAGAAGCAGGCTTTCAGCAGAGGAGCCTGATGTGGGGCTCGATCCCAGGACCCTGGGATCACGCCCTGAGCCGAAGGCAGACGCTTAATGACTGAGCCACCCAGGCGCCCCTCTTTTGGGTTTTCTATATATCATATCATGTTATCTGCAAATAGAGTTTTACTTCTTCATTACCAATTTGGATGCCTTTTATTTCTTTTTGTTGGCTGATTGCTGTGATAGGACTTTCAGTACTCTGTTGAAGTAAGTGGTGAGACGGGACATCTTTGTCTTGTTCCTGACCTTAGAGGAAAAAGTCTCAGTTTTTTACCACTGAGGATGATGCTGACTGTGGATTTTTCATATAAGCTCTTTACTGTGTTGAGGTATGTTCCCTCTAGACCTACTTTGCAGAGGGTTTTTATCATGAATGGATGTTGTACTTTGTCAAATTCTCTTTCTGCGTCTATTGAAATGATCATATGGTTTTTATTATTTCTCTTATTGATATGATGTATCACATTGTTTTGCAAATATTGAACCATGCTTACACCCCAGGAATAAATCCCACTTGATTGTGGTGTGTGATTTTTTTTTATGTATTGTTGGATTCGGTTTGCTAGTACTTTTTGACAAGGCAGTATTTCAAAAGATACTTATTTAGGTAGACGCCCTGGCATGTACAGCTGTAGGCGTGATTATGTGGATCCATATATCTTCTTCAAGATCAGTTCAGCCACTTTGATGGATTTTTTTTTAGTCTTAGTCCTATGGTAATTCCAGAGCCACAAAAATGACATTGTTCTGATCATTGTTTCATCCTATTTGCATTTTACCAATGATGAATCTATCTTGTCTGTATGGGATACATGCTTACTTTCAAAGAGGAATGTTTTATGGTACAGAAAGAGAAGGTTTAGAGGCCAGAGTGAAAGACGGAAATGAATTTCAGATTTGCTTTATGCTTTCAGTAGGTGGTGAATATTCATTTAAAATGCATTTACTCAGGGTGCCTGAGTGGCTCAGATGGTTAAGCGCCTGCTTTTGGCTCAGGTCATGATCCCAAGGTCCTGGGATCGAGTCCTGGCTCCTTGCTCGGTGGGGAGTCT